>NC_083771.1:4231428-4351428 GCF_963514075.1 Conger conger
ACATGATTGGCTGATTAAATATTTGCAATAACAAGCTGGTGTACAGGTCTACCTAATAAATTGCTCAGTGTACATTGCAGCCCGTAAGTATTTGGAAAGTGGTACAATTTCCGTTCTTTTGGCTCTGTACTCCAGGAAATTAGATTTGAAATGAAACAATGACTATGAGGTTAAAGTGCAGACTGTCACCTTTGACAATTTGACACAGTCCCTCCATTTTAGGGAACCAAAAGTAATTAGACAGTTGGCTTCTCAGCCGTTTCTGATTAGTCATGTGTATTCAATTGCTTCATTGGTGCAGTTATAAGAAAGATTTCAGTGTATAGTCTTCATTCTAGGCTTTGTATATATAAAGGTCCGAGACTACCAGTGAAAATGCGTCTATTTGGCATTTAAAAAGAATTATTTAATAGTACACATCAGCATGACAATTCGAGTGAATGTGAAACGCACCGTCCTCCATATCTGCCGGCTTCGCGACGACGGCGCATTCAGAGGAGCACTGTGAGTGGGGAGTGAGGACACTCAAACAATACTTCAGAAATACTGCTCGAGCAGCACGATGCACGGCAGAAGCCACGGAGCACAGTGGAGAGAGCCAGCCCCTCAGAAAATATGGTTTACTGCGTATCTGCCTGCGGTAGGAGAGCTCCATTAACAACGACAAATCTATCCCGCCCGCTTCCCCCCCCCAAAACTTCAGCGCAGTCCGGGCCGGCGGACCGGCGCAGGTTATCGATGATGGGCCGCTATCGATCACGATGAGGAACGAGCCGGGAGCCGTGACAGTGACACATCACCTCTAAAGTTCCTTTGACGCGGTCAAGCTATAAACGGCATCAAACATATACATTTCCCCCGTCGCCGCGCTGCTCTCGTGGGAATGACTTCACAGGTAGGAGGGCCCGTGATGCTAATGAACATATGCTGCCATGAGTCAAGCTGCCGTATACATCAAATGCAGCCGCAGATGCCGGAGGAAATATTTTCATGATCATCAAAGCTCTGACGGAGTGGTATCTCATTATTTATCTGTATGCTTTCTGGCAGTAAACACCATACACTACTACTACAATAGTAAACAGTGTGCCCACTCAGACTGCCCTTTGGAAATCTGTAAAGCCCTTTACGGATTAAAACCACAATTCCAACGGTCGACCTTACAGTGGTCGGTCTGTCTTCCCCGGGCATTCAATTTCAGGCTCAAAAAAGGCAATTCACACTTCCCAAGCACTTTCAAAAACAGCCTTTTGTAAGCAATATTACTGTCAGTCCTGCCCGAGATCTTGGACTTCATTATGCTTTGTTGTCGTGCGACGGGACCGTGAGCTGATATGCGGGGCTGCCAGTCTGGAGCAGACGTGGATGGGAATGCTTACTGTTGCCAGGGGCAACTTAGAGCCCGAGGCCCCGGGCACTCGGAGAGCAAGGGGGAACGGTCGTTTTGGATTCGGGCACCTGCCGGGCCTCGCCCTGGGTGGGGGGCCTGTCTCGTAGGGAACTTCCCCTCCGCTCTCTCTTACGGCCTGACCTTTTCCATATTCCCTTCATTCTACGCGAGTATCAGAGCCATCTGTGCAAGCTGTTCCCCCGGCCTCCCTGCTGAAAGCACGGGGCACTGGCATCGCACTGATTAAAGGGAAATCATAATCCTGCTAAAGCCAGGTCCCATGGATCTGTTAATTGGTTCAAGTTTTTTTGTTATTGTTCTTCATTTCGACAAAATATAGATACAAATGACCAAACGGTATATGTGCATATCTTCACTTTCCTTTCTTAAACACAGAAGTTGCTAGTGGGAAGAGGGTTAGTTTCTGGTAGAAAATGTACTTTTTGTATTTTTGTAAATGTATTTGTGAAAATGTTTATTAAAATCATTAAAGGTGACAAAATGACCAATTTGTATGTAATCTGATACAATATGAGCCACACAGCAAATAGGGCCAGAGCTCAGTCACGGTCATGCTATTGATATAAAGACATTTCAGAAGTGAAGTTGTAGAAGTGGAGAGTCGTTTGACATTTGGTCATTAAATAAATTACAGTGCCAAATGAAATTGCGTGTAAAAGCCAAGGCAGACCGGTGTTCCCCATCCAAATGGTCCAACCTTCACTATCCTGACCCTAACATAGTAGCTGGTTATCTCATCAAGTTTTCAAATAGAGATATCAATCTCTACAATGATGATATTAAGAATTCAACTGTTACATTTAGCATTCTGGCTCCCATTCACTCAAGTCTAATTCTCTACCGTTTAACTAACATCCTACCGACTTCAGCACACTCAGTCTTAGACCATTGCGCTTCGCTGAAAAGGCAGGATATTAACACGGAGAATGGCAGGCTAGAAATGATCCACTGGGGGGTTATTATGCCAGGTGTCATATTAAAACAGCGATTCATGAAAAGTGATTTCGAAAATGGAAATATGGAAGGTAACATTATGAAAGGGAATGATAAAAAAGGCATACAGTGAAAAGGCCATTATGAAAAATGTATTTATTCCTCCTTTTTTGCACCTGATTTGGAACGCCATAGTGTGCACACCGTATATACAGTAGCTGCCCATCAAATGCGCCATCGAATCGAGGGAGCGCATGCTGCACACGTGTGTGAAGGCTCCACCCAACTTTTCGCAAGTTAGGCTCACGCAGAAATCAAACTGGGCACTGCCCACTGTCAGCCAATTATAAACATATTTACCTTTTCATATGAACATATCTATTCCATTTCCACCTATTCATCTCGTATGACAGGAGTGGTCGTCTGTGGTACGCCGCTTAAGCGCGGTGCAAGTGAATGAAGGTAAAAAATCTCGACAAATCAGATTTCAGCTTTTTAGGCACCTGCTACCTGAATGGCGTCCCCCACATCCCAGAACACGTGCAGCACCCGGGGGAGGATGTCTAATTGAACGAAGACGGCGGGAGAACAGACACTGCGTGTGACTCAGGGAGACGGCTGAAGATGTACTCAGATGTTCACACTCCCCCCCTGGGCCCGTGTATCTGGTGATAGCCGTGATGCAGGGCGAACGTGACACTCTGCACTGCCGTGGCGAAGGTTACCCTGAAGGTGACTGACAGATCCTTCGCTTGATATTTAGCTATCGTGTGATCATTGTTATCCAGTAACCAGCGATTCCCCAACTGGACTGCCAGATCGGGGCACCTGCAGCCTTTCGGCCAGACAACCTCAATCTAACCCCCCTAACCTGCCCACGGAGAACGCTTAGCTGGCCAGTCAGTTTGCGCCATTCAATGAAGTCTTCCTGCTCTCAAAACTAACACCCTATCACAGTGGTTCTCAAACTTGACCCAGAGACCCCTGTATATGCTGTTTTTCATTCCAACCACGATTGCAGGACTGGAATTATAACAACCTGTAAATTTTTTGCATCGAAAACCGACATACTCAGGGGTCCCCCAGGACCGCCGCCCTCTCAGACTTAAAATGTGTAGAAGTTGCGAAACAAATGTCATTTTGTTGTTCTGTCACCGCCAAATCGCTCCGCCACCATCCCGACAAAAAACTCACGAAGGGGCCGACGGCTACACCACATCTGGCCCCTCCACGTGCGGTGTCACGCAACATCTGGCACGGAAACCGGAGGCCCCGAGCCCTCGTCCGACACGGCTTCGCTGACACGCGACCTTTGACCTCCCGGCAGGCGGCAGTAGAGGAGCGGCAGGCATGCGGGGGCGACGCAGATGGCCGAGGCGGGCTGGCGGTGGGATGGGTCAGGAGGGCGGAGGTGAGGCGCTGTCGTACCTGGCTCCCGGAGGATCAGCTGGGCCATGGCCTGGGCGTTCCCCGCGTCGTTTTCCGCCACGCACTGGTAGAAACCCTCGTCCGATTTCACCAGGCCCAGGATCTGGAGGTTGCTTCCGCCCTGCGTTGAAGGATTAGACGCATTCCGTCGGCGTAAAGGGATTGCGGATGAAAACGGGATATGCTTGGAACATATGGTAATGTGAGGAATTAGATGATGTACAATAACAGAAAAATGAAATATTTTATTGATATCCAATTTCCAGACTTGATGTGTGTGTGTGTGTGTATGTGTGCACATGTCTTTTATGGTAATAGTCTTTACACCTTACTTTTAATTACAGGAAAGTGAGTAGTTTCTACAGTATGTACATAGTATACAGTATACCTTGCAATTATAAAGAGTATAATTTACTTTTCAGCAATTAATCTGACTCAGCAAACTCAAGGTCTCACCCTAATCATGGATTGATTGTGGGCTTCTATATCCCATGTCATGTATAATGCATTTTACAAAAGAAAAAGGTTTTAAAATATTCACAAATTACACCAAAAATTCACTCACAATACTGCACTGTACTGTAATAATGTATAATTTATTTCTCTCATAGTGCATGTTTCTCACTCATTGTTCAAGTGATGCATTTTACTGCATCAGAAACCACAAAGACAGGATATTCCTGCAATGACATCAAAGCCTCTCTGGACTTACGAGGATCTGGAAGTAATCGCTGGGAATGACCACCTCTCCGTTCTTCACCCAGCGGACGTTTGGAGGGGGCTTCCCGGTCACCTCACACTCCATCTCGATGTCCGTTGTCTCGTAAGCGTACAGGTTTGAGGGGTAATTCAGAAACTGTGGAGGCACTGAAACCAAAGAGAAGAGGCACAAGTTGGCACCTTTCCTAAACCATCACTGGAGTATACAGTACTTTGTCACAAATGTCACAAAACAACTGAAAAACATTCTCCAGCTTTCAAGTGGAAAGATGACCCTGATGTAGAGCTAGTGTCAATACACGTTGGTCTGTTTGGCGTGTTTTTGCCCGTCCTAATAAAAGTTTTTTTATCATTTTTTTTCACCTAGAGACAGAGTGCCTTGGTTTATTCCTTGGCGCTGCAGTTTTTGAGTTTATTTACTTTTAAGAGTCAGCTTTTGTCAAGGAATATTGCTTCATATTTGCCCGCCTGCCGTAACAATAAGCACCTGTCGCTTCTATATCCAAGCAAAACTTCTTCAGTTGTTTGATTACTTATCTGAACATTTCACAATTTGGAGGGATGAATAATATGTATCCTACTAAACAATGAAATTTAATTTTGATGTTCTGTCAATGCATTTTGAATAATCACACATAATTAAAGGCACACACAAAAAAGAAACACACTCAGTGCCAAACAGGCTCATCGAAATAAGAATGGAAAATCATCAGAACTTGTCTTATCAATGGTGATTACTCTGGAAAAATAACTGCAGTCTATATTTCAGTACTAAAACTAATATGTCCCAAGTTCAATTGCAAGCTGTTGTATTGTATTACTAGTGCAGTAATCTGCAGTATTTGAGGTCTTTTCAGGTTAGTGTATTTCATTCTCATTAAAATGCAACAAAAATACTGAAAATGGGTCAAGCCCAAAAATGCCGGGAATTGCACTAAAATACCAATAAGGCTGTTGCCCAAAGGACCGTCGAGGAATTAATCCGCATGTGGAACAGTTTAAGAAACACGCATAGCAGCAGACGATATCTATCTGGTTAACACCGCACATTTCTTAAGCATTAAGTGCGTTTCTCTGCATCGGGGGGCAGCGATAACCTTCGCTGTAATCGGGATTAAATATTTGTTGCAATAATCACCGGAACCCCCATTAACAATGTGGAGCAGACAGCGAAAAGCCACATTCTCTAGATATTTCCACGCTTCATCTTTCCAGGGAAACCGTTTCTTCACTGCCACTCTGCTAATTTAGTGGGACCTGTGAAAAATCCTACTCAGCCTGCCCAACAGGGACTGTACTTTGATGCATTATTTCAGCATTGCAGTACAGCATCTGGAGCAATCCAGAAAAAAAGCGTATGTCACCTCAGCAGCACAGAATTAAGCTACAGCACTCCAAGACTTTCACTAATGCCTCTTTTTTATGTCCAAGAACAATAGTACACAAAAAATGTGCTGCGTCAAATAATCAGCCTCTAGTTAATTAATATAAACTAGCAAGACGGCTATTGAGAAGTACAAGACCATTTTGGAGACATTACAAAAATAATAAGGGTTTGTACTAATGTGCAATTACTCCTGACTCATTGTTTAGCTTTCTTCCTTCATGAACAGCTTAGCGAGCTAACCAAATATAGCTTATTCATTAAAAACCAAAGGGAAAAAACGAAGTATTTATTTTTAACAAAGAACGAAATAAATAACTGAGGTAACTGAGGCTGAATTCATGAATACATTATGATGTAAGATAGGATCCAAAAGCAATACAAAAGAAGACCCCACCTGAGTTAAAGTTCAAAAACTTCACAGTAAATTTGAGTTTCATCACCTCGAAAAGATGAAACTGACAAGTGGAAGAAATGCCGAAAGACGGTTTAGAATAGCTAAAACCGTCTTTGCGAGATTACAAACAAGGTATACTTCACACAAATATGTTCTGAATGGAAGGAAATGATGAAGGAGCTTGGCGAAACAGCATAATTAGCGGATATAATAATGGAATATCACATGATTTCGTGTAACCTTTACAGACATTTGAGGCCACTGACGAGAATGTCAGCCAAATACTGATGCCCTTCTCTGGGAATCTCACTCGTATAGTACACAGAGACGTGCCGTCAAGCTGTTCCCATAGAGTACACCGCCATTATCTCAGGGTAAGAGGCAGGTGATTACAAACAGAACTCTCTCAAAGGCAGCAGTGACATCACTTGAAATCAGAGTAATAGCAAAAGCTTGAAATTGTCTTTTTATGAGAGAGAAAAGGAAGAGAATGGACTCTACAAATTAAACTAATACGGTTCGAAACACGAGATACAATAAGAAGCACCCCCGACTACAAGGCTGCATATTCTATGATCCTACTCTTTATGAGGGTATTACAAGCATGCCGTAACATGCCTGCATCAGGGTCTCAAATGTAACCTTTAATCTACAGAATTACATTTTACATTTACATTTTTGTCATTTGGCAGACGCTTAAAGCATCACATCCATAACAAGTAAAATACACATGAAGTGTTGTTCTAAACATATAGTCATCATAAGTGCAATATTTTTTTTTTTTTATTGGACAAACAAATTGGAATAACTCCATAAGGATCATAACTTACAGATCAAACCGTTATTGATTCTGAGGACTTTAACAGACCCTTATATATGCAAGACATTGTTGTATTCCACAGACAAATACACATCTCATATAATGTATGATATATTTATTATACATGAGTGTAAAATGTTTCCTCTTCTCGTCTGTGTTTTCAGGTCCCCAGTCATGTATTCCTCTACAATGTACATCAATATGTCATTAGACATGCTGTTACGTTATTGGTGGTGTATTGCACTAATTAAGCAATATTGATTTCCTGTTAACTGCAGTCCCAACATTATCACCTGAGGCTATATGTACTAAACTCACTATTACAGGTGGCTGTGGCTATAAACAACTTGGTTAGCAGCCGCCAGACAGACAGACACCAGGACACAGAACAGTTTGTTAGTGGTGAGGGTTACACTTAATGCAGAGTGGATTGATAAACCACACAAAGTTAATAGCAGATTTTAGAAAAGAAAGCTCACTATTGTTTTATAGTTTTTTTCTACTGTTTACATTGTGCTGAAATCGAAAAAAAAAATTCGAGCACCTCAAACCTCAAACTTAAGGAAAAAAAGTTAAATATTTGGCATAATGTGCTGTCATTGAAAATGTAAGAACAAAATGGCAATTGTACAGCAGTGACCACATATGCCTCTTCCACGAGGATCATTAACATGACAAAACCAACGGTGCTGGACGCGGCTGCTTCGTACGAGCCGCCCGTAATGATTCGCTCCCTCCATTGAAATGTAAATCTCCACATCTCTCATTTGAATAAACATCTGGCGCGTGAGCCGGAGACCGCCTGCGCGACTGTTAATCCCAGCGCGGAGGGGGATCCTGGGGGACCGCGCCAGGCTGCCGCACCGCTGGTGACATTCGGAGAAGCCGCTCGCGCAGTCCCCCGCTCGGAGACGCGTTTCAGAACGGGGCTCCCTGTAAGTGGGGTGGCCGCCCCCTCGCAGAACAAACACTGCCGGGGCTGCGCCCGGTGAAAGTGGCCAAGTTATTATAATGATGCGCGCTCATTACGATGTGTACTCGCGCATAATTATTCATTATTAACGGCCACTTGAGGCGAACATTCACCAAATGACACCTTTTCAGCTTATCTGGAGGGACTCGGATTGCAACTAAAATGAATGCCGACTTAGCCCTATTAGACTTAGATGAAAACCCGTTGCAGTGGCTAAGAGGCTACTCCAGTGCAGAATGTAGTGATTTCACATTTAGACTTTACATGCATTTGTATGTTAATGCAATGGCAAACAATCGCAGTGTAATGCCAAAACGAAGCTGCGTCGCATTGAAAAATGATTAATTCAACAGAATATCATATAACCTGTGTTTGCATGCTATCGATAATAATGTGCTTTTAATCTGCTTCAGTACGTTAAACCATCGACACATATTACTTTGAACGAGGGTCTAGTATTATTGTATCTTTCTGGACAGAATTAGATTTTATGCTTATTGAATCACCATTAGTGTCTCTGCCGATGTCAGACAGTGTGTGCCACCTCTGCCGTCACCCCAGTGGCTACGGTCGATGCGCTGGGGTAAAAATGGATTGTGAGGAGCTCTCTGTAACTGGATGTGACATACATATCTGACCATGAAAGCGCAGAGTGATGCCACCATTAACATAAGCCCCGGGAGCAGGTGCCCTGCCTTCTGAACTCTTGACATCCCTTTAAAAAGACCAGGAGCAGCAGATAGCTACAGATCCACCACGCAGGAGAATAAAAACAGTGGGTGACAAATCCCTCGTGTGTGTGGGAAAAAAAAAAAACGCCAGTCTTTTGTGCTGAATTCGAAGTTCGAAGCAGTCAGCACTTTCCATTCAAACTCACGTATCATTCAGATTTTAAACCGCTAGCGAAACGAAACTGATTGTGCGGATTAACAGCGGTGCAATGGAGGTATCTCAGGTCAGCATGCTAAATACCGTAGGTAAGCCAAGAGCAACACAAATCATACAAACACACTTATCTCCTCCAAGCCAGAATCACAGCTCATTGCAACCTCCGTCAGCTGCTGCTGTCATATTCTCAGATATGATTACCATATCAGGAAAGATTTATCCACCGTTTCTATTTCATTTTATAGACAACTATTTACATAAACCTCCAGAAGAAGCACAAACAACACAAGTAAGCACAAATATAACCATACCTAACTTACTAAATGTATTTAATTTTTAGTAAAATATAGCTACTGAGATTTTTTGGGGGAGATATGCAATTTAGTCAATTACGAAAACGGTTGTGTACTGTATTTCAACTGCTAATAAAGATTAGAACAAAAACTAAAAAGGTAAAACGTAAATGCATATACAAATGTTTTCAGATCAGTATGAAAGAATGAATATGAAGTACATGTATTGCTATATTACTTGGACAATGGGCAAAAGTAAGGACAATCCTTTTCGATTTGTACATTCAGACAGAAGCTCCTTAAAAGAGGGCAATAATAGTTTAACAAATGCAACCACATTAATGCAGCTTCACAAGATGCAAAGATCAGGAAAAAAAAAACATCTAAATTTCAAGTCCCATGAATTTCTAACCTCTTGTCCTTATTTGTGGATGAAAGTCACCTCTTTACAGTTGTGCAGTAGGTGAACTACAATCTCTAGTCATAAAATGACCCATTGAATTGGATACCCTTGAGCTTGCCTCCATTGTGAGTTTCTGCTAGAATTTGACAATTGCGTCTTGACTGTGAACACAGGGCCCATAGACTAAGTGACAAACTATGGACATGTTACATGACAGGAGAATTACCAATGTATTTAAATAAACAGCCCAATGAGTAGGTATTGGGGCTAGGGAAATTACAGCTTCATTACCATGGCACACTTCAGTGGAGAAACAACAGAAAAGCCTAATGCATGTACACCCAGTGCACATGTGCAGCAAATTGTTAAAAAAAGACTGCTATATCCCATTACAGCATAAGTACATGCAATATAATCAAATCAAATGTTTGGTGTAAACCATAATATATCTTTAAAAAAGAAAAGAAAAATCTTGCGAAACATTATTTTTTTAAAACATGATTTTTAAAAGAATATGATTGGGTTACAAATGCTAATTTGATCATTTCATAACTTCTTTTTTTTAAAATTGCGACATGCCTAGTTTAATCCAGCAATATCTACACTCTTTGGGAAGCTAAAATGTGTCAGTTTTAAACATGCTGTAACCCTATACTTCAAATAAAGCCCTTTTAAAGTACATCCCCTTGTGAATGCCTTCAATTACCTTTTCAGGTTGTACTTAACTTTGTACAACAGATAAATTGAGAGTTGCAGTTCTCATTTAATCCACTTCAATTCATGTCACATTTATTTTATTACTTTATCAGAAATAGGATGCTGGGTCATTATATTCATTAATTTCAAAACACTTCTGGGCCGTAGTCCCAAAAAGGCTTACATCTACTTGTTTATTGCACATGACATCAAGAGTTCAAGATCGTTACTGGAACAATTTTTTCATTGTATCGGGAACCATTTATGGGGGGTCTTTTATTAAGCCAAATCCCAGCTTAAACAGGTTTACAGTGATCAAGGATTTAGTGGGCGACACCCTTTGGCATATTTAGCACCGAGTTCTGATTATGGAGTAAAAATAGCAACATTTTAGCCGTCGGGCACAGTGTCTGGCGGAAGTCTGAATTAAACTAAATAACTAATGATACGGCATTCCTGCAGCTCCTACCCTGGAAAATATGTGAATCAAGATGTCAGGCCCTATTTCATGGCCATGAAAGGGGCTGGCAAAGAGTGGTGCAAGTGTTAGCTCAATTAAAACAATGCATGTTCAAAATCAATTTAGGTAATTCAATACTGCTAGCGAGATGCAGTGCGGAGTGCAGGAGGGCTGATAATGCATTGTGTGGGGAAGGTGCGTCTACACCGGCATCACTTAATGATTTATCTCGGAGGGATTCTCAATTAATTAGCCAGCAATATAGCAGATGTTTGAGTCTTGTGTTGTCTGTGCCCCCAACAGAAATTTGAAACATATTGATATCCTGTTCGTCTTTGTAAATGAACATTAAACAATTTGTGCTTACTTGTTGTGTGGTTTAGTATGTATTTACAGTACTTTGACGGTATTATTGTGCGCAAGAAATATTCAATAAATTAATAAAACTCACAAAAATTCCAGACTATTTATCCTACAATACTACTGAGCTGTGTGTGTTTGTGTTTGTGTTCTTTAAGAGAACATTTTAAGAGGAAAAGTTCCAACCTAAACAACTCTGATTAGGTTCAAAGAGGCAGGGATGTTGATCAATGTATGTTCAATAGGAGGCAATCTGTAGTATTATTCACTCAATGAAAACATTGCAGCCAAGGTGAACTTCCTGTGGCACAACCCTCTACAGCTCAGATATCATCACTCAGTTGTGACATGGTGTTATATTAATCAAAGAAGTTCATTGTTGTTTGATTAGATTTAGATCTGAGTTTGATTTTCACTTCATTGTACGTCCCTCTGGATAAGAGCGTCTGCTAAATACCTTTAATGTAATGTAATGTAATTAGGTAGTACCCTCCATGCAATAACAACATTGAGGTGTAGTTTAAACACAGGGGTCAATGTCAAAGAATGTCAACACATGTCGATAAAATCAAGCAAGAAAGTAAATACATAAAGAAAAATACAAATTCAAAAATAGATGACTGCTAAGTATCAGTAATGTGGAATTTGTTTCAGATTTATTCCCATTTTCTACTGAAATAAACAGTACCCTGTTTATTTCAATCCCCTGTGTATATTGAGGAAACACCACAACAACCCTGCCCCCGGTGGCTGGAAAGATATCGACACACCTTCTTCAAGCCGCATCGTCTCGAGCCCTGGACGTTGATTCCGGGGTAGTCCGGGGCAGTGAACCTCTGGGCCGAGTGCCTCCCCCCACCCTCGGAGCGGCAGCCCAAATACAGCGCTCCCTTGTGCGCCGGCCGCACTCGGACCGGGCAGAACTCGGTGTGCAACTGAAACTGAAGTCCGCCGCCTTAGCCCTGTGCGCCACCGCGGCGTCCTGCTATCTGGGTATCTCTTAATACCTTTTTGCCATCTAGTGTGTAAACCAGTGTACCGCAGTGTAGTCAGGGGCTGCACCGAAGCCACTGAGGGACGCCAATACCTCGGGCTGCTTAGTCACACCCAATAAAAGCAATCCTTACACTTAGGGTGAATGATAATGTGGAACGCTATCATTGACATTTTGCTCGCTAGATTAATAGGACTTATCAGCTCTCTAATGGGTCTCATTGAAATCATTATTATCGGAAATAACGAACATTCATTATCCCCAATCACGCCCGGCGACGCCCACAGCGCCAGACTCACGCACCGAGCGTTCTGTACACATTCACTGTGTGAATACCAAATCATTCAGCTGAAATCACGTAATCCTAAAATACAATAAAATTGCTTTGAATTTGTATTACTGCTGATGTTAATGTACATTGCTAGGATATGTCTAATTGAGCTACGTTAAATAAGGATAATGATTCTACTGTACAATGAGACCATCAGCCACAGATCACTTTACAGTACATCCTGTTTTTATATTAACATAAGTGTGTACAGACCCTTAATAATGAATCTTTGGCATGAAATCCCAGCAATAGAAAATGAATGAATGGTAAGAATGCTAAGAAAAACAGTACATCTACTATGTGCTTCATGTGATGCTTTATGGTTTAATTCCTGTTGTTGATATTTTTTTAAGAACATGTGCATTAAAGGCATATTTTCTTAAAACTTAAATAGCAGAAGTGTAGAGTATGTTCTGAAGGTAATATTCCGAGGTGATATTCTCTATAGTTAAAAAACGGTCAAAATTGATTAGTATCCCAGTTATTTATCCTGTTTTTCACCATGATGCACATTTAGAATAACCCTGAAACCTTTTGCATGAATGCTGGCTGGCCTATCCTCATTCAGCCACACAGATGACATCTTATCCCTGATCACAGGACTCATTCAAAGCGATGACTTACAGAAATGAACTGTAATGTGTAACAGGGTCAGGGTCAATCTGCACGGCTCAAAATGGCGGCTAAACATTGAAGTCAGGTTTTCACTCGAGATTAAATGAAAGGGAGATGATCACCTCTGTGCAATTAGATAAAGAGGTCCCATTTGTGATCTCCACAGTAATCAGAAACCTGAAAATTGGTAGTTCAAGCAAAGATAATGGTGAACTAGGGCAGAACCACAGCAGAACACAGCTCTGCCCACAAACATTTGTACTCACTGCTTCAAACAGATTCAGATTCTGTAGTTGTGTACGGTGCTGATAAAACAGCTAGGTTTTGAAACGGCTGGTAGCTGGTTAACAAGTTAAGACCCACTCCACCCTCAACATGGTTTAACCAGCTCAAGCTATGCTTTCAAACTGCTAGCTAGCAATTTTGAGCTGGTTGTGCAGTAGCTGGATTCTACAGCGGGGCAGATAACCACGGGAAACATGGAGGCGACATTGAGATAGACATAGACTTTCAAAGTCACTTTAGGTTATTTACCGCTGGAAAAAACAACAAGGTGTCTGCTCAATCAGAAGAGACAGGATGCTGCCAAAAGAAGCTACAAACCAAGTGCAGACGATCT
Source organism: Conger conger (assembly GCF_963514075.1). Lineage (NCBI taxonomy): Eukaryota > Metazoa > Chordata > Actinopteri > Anguilliformes > Congridae > Conger > Conger conger. Next base: position 4,245,154 of record NC_083771.1, read on the forward strand.
CTGTGTGTCAGTGTGTGAAAATCTCGACTAGGTCAGGGAGAGATTTGCACGCTGGTCAATACACAGTTTCCTTATCCTCCACAAACACTTAATTTTACATTCGTTTGTAAAAAAAAATGAGCCAAAGTTTCCTCAGAGCCATGGGGCAGCAATGGCGGCAGTGGTTCCCTCTGTAGGGAGGGCTGCACAGGCTGCTGAATAAACTCTACTTGGCATGGTAGGATCATGGGCAGCAGGTGTCAGGGACCAGCCAGCTGATTCCCACCATCTTGTTTAGTGGGTGGCCTGGAAGAATCACAGACCCAGCAGAGGACACAATGGGAGAAAAGAGGGATCTTGAGTTTATCCCGATGACCAAAGGCAATAGATCACTGGGGGAGGGGGGGGGGGTTCAATTAAATTAAATTCAATTCAATTCACTTCCAATTTCATTCAATTCAGTTATATTTGTAAAGCGCTTTTCACAGAAGACCCAAAGATGCTTTACAGAGTAACAGAAGAGAAGAAAAATAGCATATGAGGTAAATAACTCCCCATCGGGAGAAAAACCCTCAAACAGTGCCGAGAAAAAACTCCCCTCTGAATGTGCAGGAGTTTTCAATGACTCTTGAATGTGCGCCATTCCAACATGATGACCAACTGATCATCCTTCTGCCACCGGGATGCCAACCTATCCTATCTGTGTGTACACATAAAAAGAGAAATTGAATTTTTTGTAGTGCCAATTGTGTGTTGGCAAAATAAATACTAGCCTATCAATTTCACAATTAACAACATAAAAGCTGCTACTGTCTGCAAAACAATTACAGTATATTGCACACTTTATAGCATAGGGAACTACAAATAAAGCAAAACAAGAAGAGAAGACAATTTAATAGGTATCGACTTCTGTAATGACAGGAGAAAATAAGAAAGGCTTTCACATTTACATGGTGCTTATACTAACTGAATTCTGCTGGAACTGTAGACAATCCATTGACCTGCAATGCTTTTTTAAAAAAATGACATCTTACTAATTAACAGAAGCTACAGTATGGATGCGAGGGTGTTAGTGTTGCTGTAGAGAAAAGCTATGGCCAAGGGCTGCTGGATGGCTTGTTTGGTTAAGGATCCACGCTGTGGTGCCTGGATAGGCCTCACTGCCTCGAATCTAGTCCAGACCTTGGCAGTGCCTGCTGTGGCTGGTAGCTCCATAGGGCGATGCACAATTGGCACGGGCCTTGCCCGGGGTATTTGGGGGCTAATTGGGACAGGGATCCACGTTTCATTGCTCCTGAGTGACCCCCACTGGCCAGAACGGGCACTTGAATGACTGCGTGTCAAAGCCTCGAATGAAAGGTCCTCCTCTGATACTGCTCTGTGCCACTATCTCTATATCTGTGGTCTATGACACAAAAATAAGTAGCTGTTGGACGTTGTGCGTTTCGGAGGAGAACTGCAGTTCTCTCGATTTGGCAGGATGGCTTCAGCATTGGACAACGGTTGGACATTCCAGAAGGGTGGGAATTGGCAATATACAGCCCTGGGTTAAGCAGCCATTCTTATTTTTAAGAAACTGCAACCACAGGCATATCAATGGCTGTCTATGTGATAAATGATCCTCTTTTTAAGTTTTTAAATGTTCTTTTGGTTTCATTAAGTTCAACCCCAGATTCACATATCTGCAAGATTATTTGCTGACCGATGACTTGGGATTCTATGAAAGTAACACTTGAAAGTACCACAGTTTTTGAGATGCATTTTACTTCTAGGATTGCTTTGGTTTATTCAAGTCACATGAATATTGAAAGAGTCTTTACAAACCATGCTCTGTAAACAGACATCATGCAATGGAAGTTTGCGTTGGTCATTGTCGCTGAAGTTAGCCTTAACCAGTCCAGAGATATCAGAAAGAGTTCTGACATGCTCCAACAAAAATGACCCGCCACTATGTTTAACAGCAGAGAAAAGCCCCAAATTTCAACTTGAAATTTGATGACAAAGTTTGTGATGAGAGACAGGTTGTTTCTTCATGCAAAATAGATTTGAAAAAGAGAAATTCAATTCAGCTGCTTTATTTCAGGGGTTTGATGAAGGTGGGTAATTTTTTACCCTTAGGACAAGGGGTGTATCCAGAATGATAAGACTACCCAAAATACCCATTGCTGCTATTTTGACCATGCCGTATTTTGGCTGAAAGCCTACCTGGCAGGTCCTATTTAAATTGGCATGAACATTCGCATTGACATTCGCATTGCATTGCATTGCTAGCCCCATGTTAGAGTAAATATCTCTCAGTGCAGAAAAAGCTTGCAACATGTTTGTATGTCTCCCTCGCTCTAACGTCTTGCTTTCCAGCTCGTCTGATAGGGTATTTTGTGCTGACTGACACAATCTTTGAAGCTTTAAAATAGCCTTAACCAGTTCAGAGAAACCACTGTTAGAAGTATTCCATTCCAATGTGGCCAATAGATAAGAATACAGTTAATCTTCATTTCTACTTTTGAATTTTTGAAAAGGGATGAAAAGGATTGTGTAGAGGAAAAAAAATAATATTGAGTTGGGCAGCACAATCACAAAAAACCTTTTAGTTGAAACTAAATTGGCAGAAACATACATTTGTGCCAACTAGGTAGGTCATAGCAATGTACATCTGACTAAATGTGCAAAAAAGTACTGTCCTGTCACTGATAATATCTGTGCTACATTCAGTTCTGTCTTGCAATGTTGTCAAATCCTCCATTAGGCTCTGTAGGCTAGTGGCTAAGGCACATGACTGGAACATTGAAGGTTGGAGGTTCAAGCTCCGGTGTAGCCACAATAATATCTGCACAACTGTTGGGCCCTTGAGCAAGGCCCTTAACCCCACATTGCTCCCTGTGGCTGCTCACTGCTCCTAGGATGAGCAAGTAACTAGGATGGTTGAAATGAGGACAAATTCAGTAAATGGTAAATGGCTGGCACCTTTATCCAAAGGGCTGTACAATAGATTCACACACAACAGCGGTGATTGGCAGCCATGCAAGACACCAACCAGCCCGTTAGGAGCATTTTGGGGTTAGGTGTCTAGCTCAGGGCCCGGGCGGGGGATTGAACCAGTGACCCTCTGATTACCAGACAACTGCTCTTACAGGCTGAGCCAATGTCGCCCCCAGAGAAATGTACTTATGTCTTCTTCTACCTGCAATGACATAATCTGAGGGATGACCTACAGTGTTTCTGCCTCCTTCTGTGTTATGTTAATCTGGCAGTCTACTTTTGAACCAACATGTCCATCCCGATGAATCAGTGTTTGCTTGGTTTTCTGTGGTTGGGCTGTGGAGAACTGAGACATACAGTATGAGCTGGCTGGTCATAAGGTCATAAGAGGTGAAACAGTCATCTGTGCATATAAGCCGCACATTACAAACACCCTGCTTTTACTCCTGCCACTCCAATGTAGTTTATTTCTTGCCTTGTCTTTACTTGCTTTCCTGGTTTATTTAATTCCTCTTCAACTAAAGTAAAATGTTTTCTCCGTAGCCTCAAACCAGCTCAATAACACAGTTTCTTTTTTTTATTATTGAATAATCTTTATTTATGCAGGGATAACATTCTGAATAGTTTTTAAGTTCCATCAGTCAGTTTACCCTACTCGCCCACTTGGCCAGTGAGTTAGTTTAACATCATCTTGCGCAGTACACCTCTTCTGTATTCTTTTGTAAATATGCACTCTTCCCTTTCCAATTTTTTACCCTACATAAGATTCAGAATAAGTATTGATTCAGCAAAAATGGGAGCAGTCCCAGAGAAATCTCCCAGAGAAAACTTTCAATCTGATGATGAATCACAGCGTTACAAAATAGTCACAGGATACCATATTTCTTCACAAGCACTTATATTGTTTGGCACACACGTGGTCACAGAAAGTCTTACTAGAGTTTTAGTTTTCCTCTTGTCTCTGCAGATTCGCTGACTTCCTAAACTGTGAGGTGAAATAACACGAGGACAGCACGTTACAGAATGCTCATTGTTAAATCCTCATTCCTTCAAGTTTTTCTTTGACCTAGTGGATACTCATGTTGTTTCCATACACATACTTATACATATAATTTATATTAAGCCAGATGCCCTATTCTGAGTTTACATATTATTCTATGTCATTATTAAACTGCCCTATTCCTCTGCGTACCTCTGAACCTTTTTCATAGATTTGCATATCAGGTTTATTATTTGCATATCCAGGTTACAGCAGACATGTAAATCCATTTAGTTTAATTGGTACGTTGGCTTTCAAAGCACAGTGCCTTTAGTCAGCCCTTCCAGATCAAACCTTCCAAAGGATATTTATGTGTTTGGCACAAACCCACACACACACAAAAGAAAATCAATCATCTTGTTTTTCCTGTTTGGTCACAGTACGTACTCAATACAAATACCCACACTGCATTTAAGTGCAATAGCTGAAATTCATTAGATGTACCTAGTGAGATTAAATCTTTTTTTCTCTTCTTTTTTCCTCCTAATAATTACTCAAACTGATTTAAAATGTTTTGGTCTCAAACTTCTTTGAAAGTGTCTGCAAATGTGCAAGATTACAGAAATAATAAACTGGTTTCGGGGTAACTTTCTGTCCAGATACTGTAATATGTTACTAATGACAGCCACATTTACATACAGTACAGTAACTTTGGCGCCTGTGAAATCATTCATCCCTACCCTTAATTGTATTGACATTTAGGGCTCCATCTTTGACTTGCCGCAACATGGTGGCAACCCAAACGCAAGTGTCATTGCCTAGTTCAAACAGATGCAATTGTCCTTTTTTGCTTTCAGTGTTAAAATATGCACCTATTTGGGCAAGTTCATTTTAAATAAGGCGTATTCATGGTAATTGTTGGCGTAATGCTATTTTTATGCAGCTGGAAGCATTTTTGTTATGACCAGCCAAAACCTAATCTTAAGTCATGTCATGGTTTCATTGCTATTTTAACAGTGTAATATTAGTCATGCACAAGCATAGGCTACAATGTGTGTACAGTACACCCTCCTGTCTGTTACACATGCAGTGACACCAAAGATATGCATATTACTGTCTATTTTTATCAAAAACAATACAAATACAACGTCATAATGGATGGTCATAATATAGCAGTCGCAGTAATGATGAATAAACCAGCCACTGGCCGATTTTGGGACAATGGCCATCCGCCTGTTGAGATGTGTTTAATGTGTGAATTCTCATTCAACAGAAAACATGCACTGTAGCCGAATAGAGTCGAGTTTTGCAGTAGGCCACTGAAAATGTGCTTAAGATGTTTGCATAAATCAGGTGGAACATTACAATACAGCCCTCAGATGACCTCCATTTTTTAATTGCAGTGACTGGATTTCCATACGTTAAGCTGTTAAAAGCGCAGTAATTGCACCTGCTGCTCCATAACTGAGTGAAACAATTATAAAGAGAGCTAAAAATCTCACATCATATTAGCATTCCACCAACGGGCAAACGCAGGTGGCTTTAAGGGAATGGAAGATGACTATTCATTCATTAAGCCACTGAGACCAGCCAGTTTAAACCTTGTGCCTGACATTGCACTTTAACTATCCGTTGTGAAACTAGCAAAAGTGCGTCTGACCACACCACTGATGGACTAGTATGCTGTGCGTCAGATATGCACTAAGACTATGAAGGTGGAGGCCATGATTTCATCACACAACCAAAAATGTATGTTGTTATTATGCACTATCAGACTGAGTGAAAAGCACAGAACATACACTCAGTGATCACTTTATTAGGTATTTATTAGACATATTTTTTATATTTGTATTTATTTATACTTCTGCTGCTGTAGTCTATCCACTTAAAGGTTTGATGCGTTGTGTGTTCAGAGATGCTCTTCTGCATACCTCTGTTCATATATATATTCAGATATCGGTTATTGTCGCCTTCCTGTCAGCGTTGACCAGTCTGGCCCTACTCTACTGAGCTCTCTCATTAACAAGGCGCTTCTGCCCACAGAACTGCTGCTCACTGGATGTTTTATGTTTTTCGCACCATTCTCTGCAAACACTAGAGACTAGTTCGCATGAAAATCCCCGGATAAAAGTTACTTAGATCATATTTTTTCCCAATTCTGATGGTTGATGTGAACATTAACTGAAGCTCCTGATCCATATCTACATGATTATATGCATTGCACTGCTGCCACACAATTGGCTGATTAGATAATTGCAGGTGTACAGGTGATCCTCATAAAATGCTCAGTGAGTGTATGCACACGGTTCAAACACAGTTAATGGATATGACTGGATATTCCTGATAGTATGTATAGATTTTCCTCCCTGGTAATTTAATCATTTGAGCTTTATTATTACTCAAGAAGAATAATTGACTGGTTGAAAAATGGGGCCCAGCTAGAATGGTGCGGAGACATAACTAAAAATTAAATGTAGTATTTTCTTGCAACAGTGTGATCTAATAATAACAAAGAAACGTTGAAGGATGGTGCAATGCAGAGAAATCGTTCTTCTTCTTCTTCTTCTTCTTCTTCTCATCTTTGTTTGCACAAAAAAGGCCAGAGATCTCCCCTTCTCTTTGTCACAACCAGCGACATGCGAGTCGGATTAATGTTTAAAACAAACATTTCTATTTGACATGATCGTTATGGTGCTGATTCCGTCATTTGAAGAACGCGTGGATAATGTCTTGCATTTACATGCAACAGTTTAGGATGAATGTTGATTGAATCCAGGCTAATGTGCCAAATAATCGCACAGAAACCTGAAGGAAAGGCTGAGGACCATAAGCTGAAAACACAAGCTGACACAGCCAAACAAGCCATGCACAGCCATGCACAGCCAAAACTGTTCATCACTGGCATGTATAGAGAAGTGGCTGGAAAAATAATGTGAGTACACATGTAATACACATGTCTGTCTCTCCATGAACTGTCTGTGAATTTGTATGTAATAATGTCTTCAGTTCTTCATAAATAAATAAATACGTAAACACACAGCTCATGCCTGTCTGTAAATGTATATACAATAACGCCTGTGGTTCTAAATAAATAAACACAGAGCACAGCATCTCAATAAATAAATTATAAACACACAGCATATTCCTGTCTGCGAATGAGTGGGTAATATGCCAACAATGTCAACATTGTTCTCTTAAAACATGAGGCAACGGTCGGGAATGAGGAAAGCAATCTTAGAAGAAGGAAAAAAATGGAAGTAGGTAAATAAAAACCAGTGTTTTAGCCCATTTCTCAGTGTCCAACAAGAGTCATCCACTTATTGTTGCTATTCAAGGAATGATTCCCCGAGAGAGCGGTGAGGGAAACTTTAATTTTGTTTCTTCGGTTGGAAATTAAAAATTGATCAGAGCTATTTCAGCTTGGAAGGCGGTCAAGTAAGATTCACATTTCCAATTCCACATTGGGTGTGAAGTTTGGAAAGTTGGAGAAATGGAAAGAGCACCTAACGGGGCTGAGCTTTAAACGCAGTCACAGGAGGTGCCCGAGGTCTCACAGCACTTGAGCTGCTTAATGGGTGATTTTTGTTGGAGCTTATTATTAATGACCATTAAAACGTGTTACTGTCGTGTTTAAACTGCTTGTGGCCATTTTGGGTCAATTGCAGTGTACACTCAGTGAGCACCTTATTGTGTATTTATTACATTCATTTTTTTTTACTTATTGGTCTTCTGCTGCTGCTGTAGCCTATCCGCTTAAGTGTTGACGTGTTGTGCGTTCAGAGATGCTCTTATGCATACCACTGTTGCAACGTGTGGTTATTTGCATTACTGTCACCTTCCTGTCAGCTTTGACCAGTCTGGCCATTCTCCTCTGATCTCTCTCATTTACAAGCTGTTTTTTCCCGCAGGTCTGCTGCTCACTGGATTTTTTAGTTTTTAGTTTTTTAGCACTATTCTCTGCAAACACTAGAGATTGTTATGTGTGAAAATCTCAGGAGATCAGCCATTTCTGAGATACTCAAACAACCCTGTCTGGCACCAACAATCATTCCACAGTCAAAGTCACTTAGATCACATTTCGTCCCCATTGTGAAATTTGGTCTGAACTTCTTGACCATATCTGCATGCTTTTATGCATTTACTTGCTGCTACATGATTGGGTGATATTTCCATTAACAAGCTGGTGTACAGGTCTACCTAATAAAGTGCTCAGTGAGTGTATATCTTCGTTGGAGAAAAGCACAAGGTTAACACAAGACATTTCTGTGTTTACTGGGTGTAGTGCAGGATTAAAGATATACAGATACAGATCGTTCATTAGTGCTTCAATGCCATCCATTGACAAATGTTACGCAGGTTTAAGACGACCATTTCCTCAATTACTGCTGTGCAGATTCTTGTTACAATTCTCAACAGTATGCTGACCACACTGAGAGTCCATTTAGGATGATATATTGTAATGTTATTGATAAACATTGGGGAAAATTCCAAAAACACACGCATTTTCCCATATCAAATATTTTTCGCTTTTCAATGCGCACAAAACCTAAGCATGTCTTGGGGCTAGGAGGAGATTTGTTGAATTTCAACGAATATAAAACACCAGTTGTACATTGAACATGTACATTGTAATTACATTTCCATAATCCCATTGCACTTTGTAAAACATTTTGATGCAATGCTGAGTTTTGATACAGTGCTGCTAGTATATGCGTAACAGCTGTTATGTTTTCAAAACAAAACAAAAACCATGTAAGCATATTCCAACTGCCATGATAAGAACTGAAGCAGAACTCAACAGAAAGCTTACCAGTTTTGGGACAGCAGTCCTAATTGCCTAAATGAGCAATGTTCATGGAGAAGCAGTACTAGCGCATCCACACTAACTAGACTGGGGGGGGGGGGGAGTGGTGACACAATTTACACAGAGCAGATTGTTACATGATACATGCCACAGCTAACAAGACAACAGTTGTCAGGAATACTCATTGCAAACCAAGGAAGGGGAAAATCTGCCAATAACTGACACTTGTGAATACGTACAGTAAACAAGGACCCAAGTTAAGTGGCAGCACCATATGACGGTCTATGTTCCAGAAAGCCCCACGGCACTCTCCACTATTACAGCTCAGCTTTTAAAACGTTTCTACACCATCCACAACCACCAGACCCAAACACCTGGATTCAGCCATATTTCGCCCATAACTTTGACTTTGTATTCGCAAAAACACAGCACAGCAAATTCATTCTGACAGTCATTTGAAGGCTCCTCATTGCGTCTGGGAAGATACTACTGCCGTCAATCGATTCCGCCTCCAGTATCGCTTTCCCCGGCGGAACCTGGGTCTTGTTACTCCTGCGGGAGTAACAAGGACCAAGTGAATTTCAAACTGCCATCATACATTCTCCACATCGGAATATATTCAAAGTCCTTCTCTCACTCAGCCTACGGGATTGACAGTCTCCACTGTCTGAGCGCAATGCAAAACAGCACTCAGGCCTTCAGCTAAGTAGCACAGCCCAGTACGAATCCTCTCAAATGTGCTTATTATACAAATATAGCACTTCCTTCCAACCCTCATCCTTCCTGATTCAAATGGGGAATGTCGATGAGTCAGTGCTGTCAGAAAACAGTATAGCTGACGGTTCATAATGTGCTGCATATAATGCCTTTCAGAGATTTGAAAAGGACGGCTGAAACAAAGCTCTGAAACCATCTGTGCGCTTTGTGAATCATCACTGCCAGAGCTGGAAACAAACCGTCAGTCTATAGCAAGGCTGCTACAGATGTGAGGCAGGCTCAGAGAGCATCGATAGCCATTACTCTTATTCCTGTCATCTTCCATCAAGTTTGGGCGGCAGGCTAAAGTTTAAACGTATGTTTAAAGGAGGTACTAAATCAAAAGTGCGAACACAAGAAAGGAACTGGAACTGGTCAGTATTAATGCGCTGTACTGTGTGTTTTTGTATAAGCATGTAAAATCTAATGAGGTTTTGTGGTTTTACAGAGATAGACTGGGCCATGAACTGTACATGAGCACTATTTATATATCGCACAGTAAGACGAAATTGACGGTCATGCATGTATCATAACATCTAGAATATGATCGCAAGCTTATATGAATTGAAAGATTATGCTAAAGGTTCACAAGCGGTCATCAAACAGGACAATGTATGAAATTAATTTGGTTCCCAATGACAATGCAAAAACATTATTGAAATTAAGAAGGCTCTCTTTCTCTGAACATATCTTATGCTTTCCCACAGGAATAAACACCATAACTATAAAAACGATCTAAGCAGCCATCCTGTGGTTACTCTGTAATTGGATTGATTGAAATAAAGGACTTCAGCTGTTCTGCCTTCTCAGAATCACACCCAAGCCGCGACTCATACGATTGAGAGCAATAAACAGAACCATGTATCAAAGATTTTAAAACAACCTAGAATGTCCCCTACCGAGCTAGCACAAAAAAGCAAGAAAATTGAGCTGGTTTAAGCTGGTTATAAAGCTGGTCTAGCTGTGTATGAGCTGGTCAACCAGCTGGTCTAGCTGGGTATGCGCTAGTCAACCAGCTAGTGCTGGTAGCTTGACTGAGCTGGTAGCTGGATTGACATAGCTTGAGCTGGTCAAACCATGTCAAGCTAGGAGCTTGTCTGAACTGATTGACCTGCTACCAGCTGGTTTTTTTTTACAGCAGGGAATAGGTCTATCATTCACTAAAATAATGAATGCATCACAGAGGATAAATTTAAGATTGCAATTTTTTTCAAACTAGCAAGTGACACCCTACAAAATGAATTAAGTCTCAAACAGGATAATGTAGAACCCAGTGATTAAAACGGATTAAATACACCTTCCTTTTTAAATACAACGAAGAACATTGCATTTAGGAGTCAAACACAAAACTTTCTGGCACTGTATATTAATTAGAAAGACTTACATACACAAGGCTTTGTCCAGACTCTATAGAGAATGTTCCAGGGAAGTTGCACTTCCGATTCCGTGGATTCGATTACCGTTCCAGTTGAGAACCAGAGAATGAACAGCCTCTCTAATAAATTCTCAGTATCCTATGGTTACAGTAATTGGATTAATTGACATAAAAGGCTTTGGCTGAGTCCTCCCCCACCGTGCGTAACTAATAAGATTGAGAATAATTAACCGGATCAGCATTGCGTGTGCACATGGATTAAAGCTGGGACTATATCAGCATTCAAAACATCAATGAGTCTTTGTATGCACCACATACATCAATATGCTGTTTTATGACTGCCACAATGCTGTTTGTGTACACTCCCAACGATACGGGTGTGTGCCTGTCTGCAACTTAAAATAAATATTTTAAAATAAATTAAACATTGCACAGAAAAATAATGCACAAACTCTTTACGCTTTCTTTTCTTCAAGCTCTCTGACATCCATTACAAATGAAATGTTTTCAACCCAATCTATTAAACTAACTGGAATCCAACAAAAGGCACTGCTAGCTTTGTTTACCTGTGGTTCAATGTGTTCAAAAACAACTTGAAAACAATTTCCTTACAAATACTATGTAATTTGCTATTTGTCTTTCCAGTAGGAAAATGCACTGGATGATGTAGCCCACCAAGTAGTTTGTTACAAGTTTAAGTGGGAACCCATCATTTATATGATACCATCAGGGGTGCAGCTTCCTCTACTTCTCAACAGCCTCATCCAACTCCTGTACAAATGTGAGGTGAGTGGCTCTGAATATCATTGTGCGTAAAAACCTAGTTTAAATTCAGTTTGGAGGGGGTGTCTCGGTGGCGCAGCCTGCAGAACACTGACCGCATGCTCATTGTGAGCTGCGACTTCAACGGTTCGAATCCGACCGTCTGACAATTTGTCGCATGTCTTTCCCTCTCTCTCGCCCCCATTCTTCCTGTCTCTATATACTGTCCAATAAAGCTGAAAAAGGCCTAAAAAATATCTTTAAAAAAAAAAAAATTCAGTTTGGAGTCGATGGTTCATACAGGTCAGCCGCTGACCTGTATGAACAGGTAAATTATCTTCAGTAAGTGATTATTGAACTGGGATGTATGTGGTTTCTGAACGTCTCAACACTTCTTCAGCGGAGAATCAAACATGCTGTGGACAAATTGCGCAAAAAAGAAAAGTGCAAGGTATCTTTATTTTTTTCCAGGGGACAACAGAGAAAAATATTTTCTTCGCTTGAGTGGTCCACAGATGGCTCTCACAAGAAGATGCAGCCATGAGCTTGCACCCTTCAGTACACTTTCATGAAACTTGCAAAAAAAAGAAGGTGATAGACATTCTGATTGAATGTACAGCAGATTCAATACAAGCAACTCTCCCAGGTGCATCGCACAGAGCTCCTCACTACACAAAAGCAGGTGTTTTCTGAAGAACCACAACACAATCCCAGGAACATCTTCACACGGCATTTCATATACATATATATAGTAGAATGTACTAGAAGCATTGCTACAAATGCAGCAGTTACTTTCAGGTGAAAGTGAAACAGAAAATGCAATTATACTGTGCGTTATCCCTTTAAAAATGTGTATGGAAAACAACAGTCATGCTTATAATATTCAAATTAAGCAATGGAGGACTTAATGATGGATATCATACAGTAGATCATAGCATGACATGTATAATCAGCCACTGGTTTAAGACCGGACAAGAATCTGTACTACAGCATGGTAAATAAAGGCATTTGGAGAAAATATCTCTGAAGACAAAGTGATGTTTTACCCTTTTCCTTCAGACAAAAAAAATACACACACGCACGCACACATGCACACACACATGCACACGCACATGGACACGCACACACACTACTCCAGAGGAAATTGTCCCCTGCCTAATCTAATGAACTGTAAGTACTGTATTACTGCAGTGGGCGGCCTGTAGCGTAGTGTCCACTGGGACACACAAGGTCGGTGGTTCTAATCCCGGTGTAGCCACAATAAGATCCGCACAGCCGTTGGGCCCTTGAGCAAGGCCCTTAACCCTGCATTGCTCCAGGGGAGGATTGTCTCCTGCTTAGTCTAATCAATGGTACATTGCTCTGGATAAGAGCGTCTGCCAAATGCCAATAATGTAAGTTGCTTTGGATAAAAGCATCAGCTAAATAACTGTTATACAATGTAAAGGGACGAGGCAAAAACACTAATACTCACCGAGGACAGAGAGTGCGCAGGACGCACTGATGTTCTCATTCTTGTTGATTGCCACACACGTGTAGGTACCCGTGTCATCGTCCGTTACACTTTTGATCAAGAGGTTGCTCCCTCCGAGCATGGTGAATTTCTTTGACCTGTGGAGGCAACGGTTTTACTGGAGGACCAAGCAAATGCAGGAGCTCACAAACAGGTACAGCAGAGCTGCAGCCTTTCAAACCTCTTTTTTTCAGGACTGGAAGATGTTAGGAATCCACCACCAAGGAACCATGAATAAAACAACCAGACTTCTCGGCACTTGGAAACACGGCCTAGCTTCCATTTTTTAAGACAGGAGTTTCAGTCAGCCAGAGGTGCCAGTCAGAGTATGGATTTCTGTCAGACCTCCTCCACACATACTTGCGAGACGCTCAGAAACAATGTGATTAATTGTCTACCATTTGGCACCACACTACCAGAGTCCTTGATCCTCTCACATTTGGCATCGAATACATTCACCACATAGGGTCTGATCGGTCCAGACCTGCTCAAGGTCTCCTTGAGTCTTATTGCCTCTCAGCTGAATCTTCAATAAGATGTTTGCCTGGGTGCTTAAGCCATCTCCCAATCTCCCCAACACGTCTAGCTCGGAGAAAAGTTGTGTTAGTAGAACTGTCTCCATGGTTTCATGTGGACCTCAGGAACATTGTTTACGTTGAGGTTGGGAGAGACAGATTCTTGCTTTTCTGCACTTCCTTCTCTCCAAAAAACTTTCGTACACTAACCCTTCCTCTCCTCACAGTAAAGGTTTGACTTTAGGAGAAATTAAAATGAAGATGGACTGGAGCCCTTGGGAATTATTTTGGTAAAGCTGTCTTTTAAAACCCATTATTTCCCATTATTTGAAATCTGCAGCACAAAAGGTGATATTGAGGGAAAATCCTTTACCACATAGCTCCCCTTTCTCAAGTGTTGAAAGACACCTTTCAGTTAGTGTCAGAAGCAGGGAAATCTCGAGAGATCTCAAGTCACTCGACTTAGCATGTGAGAACAGCACTTACTGTAGCGGCAATGGGTACCCCAGGGACTTGCCAGCTCGGATATTTCTCAGATGCTTACAGGGCGGCTCGTAGAAGTGTGATGTATTTGACACATGTCGCTTGCTGTTCAACCATTTCCCTGTGTCTCAGCTGATGTATGTGTTAATCACTGGATAGCAGGTGTTCACCTCACTCTGAGTTGATGTGATTATTAGAAAATATTGTCCTGAAAAGTCGGAAGCTTTAGCACTCTAGGCTAAAATGCACAAAATATTTCTTCCAGTCTACTTGTGAGGTAGATAGCTTGGTCGCAAGCTTGTGATGAATTTTCCATGTCACAGTGCAGTCACTTCGGCAGATTTTCAGGAATATACATCATTTGACCAGGAGCATATGCATTTCATTCTGTATCAACTGCCTCTTTATTGCTCCCTTGGGGAAATCAGCTAGCTATGAAGCTTGCATGGAAATTGACTTGAATTGACGATGATATGATCAATCTAAAAGGTTTTGATGCAAAGAAAGCAACATGATAACAAAACTCCTAATGAGATCAATTAAATATGATAAATTATGCAAGAAAAAAAAAGATACGGAAGGACTTTGTGGCTTTGTGTTCTTTGATGACAAGAGACAGTGAGCTTAAACCGACCTGTTTATAAATAAAGTGTGTGTGCGTGCATGTGTGCGCGTATGTGCTTGTGTGTTAAGTTCGATACAAAGCCAATATGAGACAGATTGGAGATATTTAACCCAATCACAGTCTCCGTGATAATCAACCAAATTACAGTCTCTGTGTATTGATTGGCAGTAGTGCATTACATTTTTTCCCAGCTGTGGATTTCTCCACAAATGGACGATGAACATGCTGTGCAGAGCGGTCAAGAAGCAATTCAAACCTGTGTTTTACTTGGCTGTTTACACTGACCTTGTTTCAATCACTTCACTGCCCCTCATCCAGTAAAATGAGGGGGTCGGGAATCCAGAGGCAGAGCACTCCAGAACCGCATCTTTTCCTTCGACGGCTGTCACGCCTATGGGCCTCTGCAGGAACACCAGGCCCCGAATCACTCCGGGTTCTGCACAGCAAAAAGAGCACAAACAAGGAGCACGTTCATACTGTAGATATTACCTTCAATGACTTGTGTCGCAGCAAAAGCCCTCCCCCCTCCTTGAGCGATGCTAGGACCCAATGGGTGTAGTGGAGGTCCCCACTACAGTCAAAACTGGCAACGGCAGAATTTGGGGAAACATTACAGTACATTACATGTTATTTACAGTTGATTAGTCTAAGCCTGAGACAATTCCCCCGGGAGCAATGTGGAGTTAAGGGCCTTGCTGAGGGGATCTTGCTCAGCTACACCAGGGATCGAACCACCGACCTTGTGGGTCCCAAAAGGGACCACCGACCTTGTGGGTTTTTACGTTAGGCTGTAAAACGTACATAGTACTTACATTTGGTACTTACTGCCTTTGTTTCACACTAGTTATAATTACACAAGGAACGGGGCCTCCACTGCAGTAGGAATGAAAGCTTTAGCTTTTGTAGATGTGTGTTGAGTGCTGGGGTGTGCAGTGACAGAGCACATACACTACATTATTTAATATCTGTCTGTTTAATAGATTTCCCTAAATCAGTGAAGGTAAACCCTAAATATACAGCCCAGCAAAGGAATCTATACACATTATTCATCTGGCTGAAGAAAAAGTACTAAGTATGCATGGCTTCCCATGCCAACAACTGCCATTTTTCAAAAATTCTCTGACATTATTTCAATGAATCATCTGTTGGAAAGCTCTGCTTCCTAGCTAACAATGCTTATCTCTGTGAAACAGAGAGAGTCTCTAATCAAATCGCAACCACTTTCAAGACTGATTGGCTCTCAATGATTTCACCTTTCAACAGAGCCAATTACTCTTCTTGGCCTTGCTTTGCAAGGGCAGGAACTGCATCACACATTTAGATTTTTTTTTCATTCAGTGGATTGTGTGGGCAGAGATCCAGCAAACTTTGAAATATGAAATATGAACGCTTGGCTTAAATGGTATGATTACAAAAGTGAAGAAGAGGAAAGAAATGAAGACTGCTGTGCTTAGGACTTGAAAACATGCTTAGTTAAGTAGGTGCACGCACTTGGAGCAAAATTGAGGTCCGCACCCTGCTCATTAAACAGACCAGAGGCAAATTGCACACTCATATATTTCTGGCTGAAATACAAAAGTGAGAACAGAGAAAATGCATTGTGCACTCAAAACCAGTCAAAACTATACTTGGGTTTTGTGCACACAAACCGATATTTGTACAGAAATGTATTTTTGCGCTACCATTTTTGCAATTTAATTGATAATTTTACCGTACTTCCAATATTTTATTACAATACACAATTACAGCTTCGTCATATTGCCTTGCCCCCTTTCAAACCGCAATAGTCCCTTCCCACAGTCTGACGGAGATACGGGCAGACGAAAAAGAAGAGTGGAAGATGGTTTCGGGGGCAATTTAATGTAGCTGTGGGCCGCGCGTCACCAACAGTGCTCACATAGGGGTTCAATTTCATCTCCGCCACCAGCTGCTCAGGCCAACGAACCCACACCACATAATTCAGCCCCAATCACCACGGGGAATCAGCATGAGCAGTATTCACCCGAAGACCTGCAATTCACTCCAGGCCTGATTGCCCTTCACAAGAGCACGGTGCGCAGGGCCTAGTGGCTAACAAGAGATTTATGTGACAGCCAGCTACTAACACTCTGAGACCCCTACAACACATGCCCTTGAGACACAGTCTTCCCCTCCATTACACTCTGCTAGTTTGCTGTAGCAGACATGTTAGGGGGCAGATGCTACACTTGGACTGGTAAAAAAAAACAAAAAAACTTTTGCATGGTGCAATAGATAGATGAAATGTAAACAGCTCAGGTAGGGGACAGGATCCGGTGAGTGAACTGTAAGCTGAAGACTTCTGTTCGAGCTGAAAATTGAGTATGGAAATTAATTTTTTGAAATTTATGTCAGACTGGTGTGTAATGGAATCTTAGCCAGGCACAGAAATTCAACTAGTCACTGTAGCATTCCAAAACTTGCATTTAAAATTACTGTATTCATTAGTCAGCAGGAAATTGACCTAATCTGTACTTTCATGTTGCATGATTCATCGTACAGCAAGAGCTGTAAAAACTCAAGGTCAAACGTGATTTGGTATTTAAATATAACGTGTAGATTATGTGCTCAGCAGAGAGGGATCATTATGAGAATAGACTTGAAATTCAAGCGATGTTATGAGCACGCAGTTCATTCAACCAGTCAGACTGCACCTGTCAGCACATGAAATGAGGAATCAATGGTGCACGCTTCTGCCCTTTATATTCACACTTTTAATTGCACAAAGCTCTATACTCACCTTGACATTTTTTTGCAAAAAACAATATAACAAACAATCTGCTAAATCACTTAGATACAGTGCAGTCTGCAGGTATTTGGACAGTGGTGCAATTTCTGTTCTTTTGGCTCTGAACTTCAGCAGATTGAATTTGAAATTAAACAATGAATGAAAGAGGTTAGAGTGCTGACTGTGCAATAATAGACTCCAAAGGAAATCAAAAGCCTAGAATCAAGACAAGATACTGAAAGCTCTACAACAGACTAATCAGGAAGAGATAAGAAAAGGCAACTGTCCAAATTCTTTTGGTCCCCTAAAGTGGGGTGGGTGGGGCATGTATAACAAGCGATGTAATGCCTACATGGATCGCTAGATAATCCCATCAAATTAAAGGTGACAGTCTGCACTTTAACCTCATATGCATTTCAAAGCCAATCTGCCGGAATGCAAAAGAACAGAAATTGTACCACTGTCCAAATACTTACAGACTGCACTGTCCATTTTAGCAATCCATACTCATTCATTTATGTTGTAAAACAGTGACTTCCCTACTTTAGTAGCTATTCTGCTACTCTCGACGAAGGCGGTCGCATTTTCTTTCTCTCCCTGCCCTTATCTCTCCTGCTTTGCTCTTGTCTTTGTGTAGTCTCTGTCTGAACCTGTAACTCTGAGCCTCTCTCTGCATCTCTTTCCGAAAACTGAAATTATGGATCTGATCAGCTGGTCTCTCAATGCAATTGATCAAATTTTCTCGACGAGAAAACTGGGTAAGGGTGAACCCGCCTGCCCCGACGGAACGCATGCAGCCGGATACATGATGGACTCGTATGAGGTACCGAGGGTCGTGTGTCTGTCCATCCTTTCCGTGGAGGATATTGAAGACGTCTACATAATTGGGATTATGATAACATGTTTCCTGCTGTTTGGATTTGGTGGGTTCCTGGTTTATCGCAAAGTTCGAAAGGCGTTGGCAGCAGTTATGGCAATTGAGAAGCTGCCCGTCTTTGAGGGAATGTATCGGATCATGAACACTCAGACTCAAGCGATAGGCGAACTGCATCGCCTCACTCGCAAGGATAACGACTTGGAGAAGTGGATTGGAACGACTCGGAATGGGCCATCACATTCGGCTAATTTGGACCGAGAGAACCAGTGAGACTTTAAGGTAGGCAGAAAACTGCAGAGTCGGCCTAACCCAAACAAGCTTATCTTCATTGGCTCCCCCGCTTCGGCCTTGGACAGCCGATTTCTACTCTCCTGGATGGTATGCAGACAGCTGCTCTGGGGAGTTGTATTTTTTTCCCTCATCTCCCCCCATTGTTTCTTTCTTATCTAATGATAGTTCTCCTGCTCCTGTCTCCCTCCCCATGTTGGCCACGAAATGGCCTCTGTATGTTTCTTGGATGGGATGAAACTGTCAACTGTAATTTCGTTGCTCTGTACTGTGCAATGACAATAAAGCTATTCTATTCTATTAAGTGATAATAAATGATTTTATGTGCATGTATGATGACATACCTGCTACCAAAAAAAAAGTGTCTAATGAGGCGAAACACGATGAGGCCACATTCATTCTCATTTCATCTTTTTGTCCGAAACCTTGAGAAAGCGGTCTGGTCAAACAGTGAAATTCACATCAACCGAGAGCAGCTGGTGGTCATTCACCCTGAGCCAAGGTCAAAACATACTGTGTGCTTCTGAAAAATGTTTCACTTGCGTCTTCCATTCAGTGAAGCTTCCTTTACAAAGTGAATGTGATACTAGCTGAAAGTGAATGAAATCCATATAAATGGTTTATTATGTTTCTTTTCGGCGGCATGGATGGTGTAGTGGGTAGCACAGCCGCCTCACAGCAAGAAGGTCCTGGGTTCGAATCTCCGTCGGCCGGGGCCTCTCCGTGCGGAGTTTGCATGTTCTCCCCGTGTTTGCGTGGGTTTCCTCCGGGTACTCTGGTTTCCTCCCACAGTCCAAAGACATGCAGGATAGGCTGATTGGAGAGTCTAAATTGCCCATAGGTGTGAGTGAATGGTGTGTGGACTGGCAACCTGTCCAGGGTGTATTCCTGCCTTTTGCCCAATGTATGCTGGGATAGGCACCAGCCCCCCTGCGACCCTGTTCAGGATAAGCGGGTTAAGATAATGGATGGATGTTTCTTTTCAGCAAAGTTCATCCATTACTTTCAGTCCGTGGTCATTTGGCAGTAAGTGCCACTTGTCTGTGTAAGACGCAACATCGCATAGAGTGCCCTCCAAAACCCTCCACATCCTTCATAAAGATGTAAGGCTGTATAACATAAACAATGCATCTAATGAGCTAGAATATGAAAGAATATGAATGGGTATATAAATGGTAAATGATATTCTTTTAAACCAATTGGTCAGAGAAGAATATTTTGTTTAATGAGTTGTATTTTTCCTCAAAAGGATGTGTCATGATTTCCTACACCTGTTCTCAGCACTGTTCTCAGCTGTCACCTTCATTAGCGAGGAGAAGGGTTGGGAACGATTGTTTTAGTACTGGTGTCTTCCTCTGACTCTATCTGGGCAAACCTGATTTGAGAACTACAGTGTGATAAGAAGTGCTTGGCATCATGTGCTGCGCAGGACAGCTTGTGCTTATCCGCACTCCTAAATCGATGGCAGAGGCAAATACAGTACACACACACACACACACACACACATACACCCTTTGGATAAAAGTATGTTATTTTTCTTCTTTGCTCAGAAATATCTACAAAATTAACACTTGCATTTATTTGTATGGCAAAGGTAGAGACAAAAGACGTGAGGTGTGGGGGCGATATGTTACACTGACTGCATTTACTACATTTTCTGCATTTATCCAAAGCGCTTTACAACTTAACGCCTCTCATTCATCCATTCACACACACACACACACACACACACACACACACACACACACACACACACACACACACACACACTCTCTCTCTCACTCAAACACACACACACACACACACACACACACACTGATGGTGATAGGCACCAATCAGCTCATCAGGAGCAGTTGGGGGTTGGGAGTCAGGGACACTCCGACACACCCAAGGCAGGTGATTGAACCGGCAACCCTCCGGCTGCCTGATGACCCCTCTCACAGCACCTCCTGCACTAACATGGCCGACACGAGCTGAAGCTCCAGGGCTAACATGGACACGGGCAGCCTACCTGGCAGTGAATGCCGTAGGAGCTGAAGCCTACCTGGCAGTGAATGCCGTAGGAGCTGAAGCCTACCTGGCAGTGAATGCCGTAGGAGCTGAAGCCTACCTGGCAGTGAATGCCGTAGGAGCTGAAGCCTACCTGGCAGTGAATGCCGTAGGAGCTGAAGCCTACCTGGCAGTGAATGCCGTAGGAGCTGAAGCCTACCTGGCAGTGAATGCCGTAGGAGCTGAAGCCTACCTGGCAGTGAATGCCGTGGGAGCTGAAGCCTACCTGGCAGTGAATGCCGTAGGAGCTGAAGCCTACCTGGCAGTGAATGCCGTAGGAGCTGAAGCCTACCTGGCAGTGAATGCCGTAGGAGCTGAAGCCTACCTGGCAGTGAATGCCGTAGGAGCTGAAGCCTACCTGGCAGTGAATGCCGTAGGAGCTGAAGCCTACCTGGCAGTGAATGCCGTAGGAGCTGAAGCCTACCTGGCAGTGAATGCCGTAGGAGCTGAAGCCTACCTGGCAGTGAATGCCGTGGGAGCTGAAGCCTACCTGGCAGTGAATGCCGTGGGAGCTGAAGCCTACCTGGCAGTGAATGCCGTAGGAGCTGAAGCCTACCTGGCAGTGAATGCCGTAGGAGCTGAAGCCTACCTGGCAGTGAATGCCGTAGGAGCTGAAGCCTACCTGGCAGTGAATGCCGTAGGAGCTGAAGCCTACCTGGCAGTGAATGCCGTAGGAGCTGAAGCCTACCTGGCAGTGAATGCCGTAGGAGCTGAAGCCTACCTGGCAGTGAATGCCGTAGGAGCTGAAGCCTACCTGGCAGTGAATGCCGTAGGAGCTGAAGCCTACCTGGCAGTGAATGCCGTAGGAGCTGAAGCCTACCTGGCAGTGAATGCCGTAGGAGCTGAAGCCTACCTGGCAGTGAATGCCGTGGGAGCTGAAGCCTACCTGGCAGTGAATGCCGTAGGAGCTGAAGCCTACCTGGCAGTGAATGCCGTAGGAGCTGAAGCCTACCTGGCAGTGAATGCCGTAGGAGCTGAAGCCTACCTGGCAGTGAATGCCGTAGGAGCTGAAGCCTACCTGGCAGTGAATGCCGTAGGAGCTGAAGCCTACCTGGCAGTGAATGCCGTAGGAGCTGAAGCCTACCTGGCAGTGAATGCCGTAGGAGCTGAAGCCTACCTGGCAGTGAATGCCGTAGGAGCTGAAGCCTACCTGGCAGCACTCGGAGCTCGGCGTCGTTGCCGGTGCGGGAGCTGCCGGGGTTCTCGGCGAGGCAGCGGTAGGTGGCGGAGTCGGGCGGCTGCACCCGGCTGACCTGCAGGGAGCCCGAGGGCAGCACCACCAGGCGGCCCTCCGGGGCGGCGGCGGCGGAGGGCAGGTCCTCGCGGTTCTTCTGCCAGTGCACCACGGGCATGGGCTCCCCCGTCACCTCACAGCGCAGCAGGGCCGTGTCCCCCAGGTGGGTCGACACCGACTCCGTGGGCACCACCACCCGCAGGGGCCCTGAGGGAGGAGAGGGGGGAGAGTGAGATTTTACACACTGAGATTCACATGGGAAAGAGAGTCAGTACGTAAAGTTTATTTATATGGCACTTTTCAGGAACACATTCACAAAGTGCCTCACAGAAGCATAAAACATATAATAAATAAGTGAATAGATTTTTAAAAATAATGAAACAGACATAAATAGAAACAAAGAGCAAGCAAGAAATCCAGTCTGTATATGTGAAGGTAAACAGTGCCCAACAGTCACTGTTGAAGCCCATCAGCCCATTGGTGAAGGCCAAAATTAACAAGAAAAATCTGACTTTCATAAAACATTGATGGTTGCCTGTGAGTTCCTGTAAGCTCAGCCTGAGAAACCTGAACAAAACCAAAGGGCTTTTTGGATTAAAAGGCATAGAATAGGATTTAATCAAAAGCACCAAACATCTTTAAGGGCAAACGGAAATTTGATCAAACCAACCTTTCTGGATTAATCTAGACTGATGTTAATAATGTGTGCTTTACTTAGTGCATGATATGGCACCAGAGGTACAGGGTTCTCTTCAGTGAAAAAGTCATGAGTCTGGTTAATCAGGCAGTCATAAAAATATCTAACTGCATTCATGGGTGTCACACATTTCTAGCATGCTAAATGCAGCTAAGATACACCATGCGAAAATATAATGTTGCTACTATAAATTTATTTTATTCAGCCTTTATTTTACCGTTGTCCCATTGAGATTCTAAATCTTAGGGAGACCTGACCAAAATGGGCAGGCATGTTTCACAGTAAACACCTAAAAGATACAATACAACAGAAATATAAAGTAGAAAAGTTAAGTCACCATCAAGATCAGCAACAGGAGCACACATCTTGCATAAGCCTGTGAATATTTAGTTTGAACTCATTTAAAGGAATAACGTGTTCAAACTGAAGCTTTGACTGGAGATTATTCCAGGATCAGGAAGCAAAGCAAAGTCAAATGCCTTTTTACCAGAGACAGTTCTGATTCTGGGGACTTTAAAGAAGAATACAGGACTGGTATCTTAAACTGTAGGCAATAGTGGATATTTGGAGGGTGGTCAAGCAAAATGGCAGTTTACCAATAATAGATTTGTAAGTAGAAATGTACAAGCTTATCAGTCTTCTGGTGGCCAATGAGTTCCAGTGTAATTTCTGATTCAGGACACAGTGCTGACTTCATTGGTCAATGGGCTGAGTCTGGGCCGTGCATATACTGTAAATAATGTCACGGTAGTCTAGAACTGGCATGAAGGCAGAGGAAATTAGTCTTTGCCAATTGTATTGAGAAAAGTGGGATTTTTTGTTCGATAAACAAAGGCAAGCTTAACATTTTTGTCAATTACTTGAAGTTAAGGTCATTATCCAGCCAGACTCCTAGGTTCTTGTAGCTAGTAACATGTTCAATGTGTCAGTTATTTGCTGCCATAATGGGTTGTGTTATTGGAGCAAGAGGCCTTGTGTGAGAAAAATAATAAGCTTGTTCTTATCAGCATTCAGCACAAGTCGAAGCTGAGTTAGATTTTCATGCAGGGTATTAAAAGCAGACTGGATTTTAGATGCTCTAACTTGAGTACAAAACAGTGTCATCTGCATAACCTTTTGAGTCCACAATTGCCATCATCGAGGTTATGTTTGTAAATACTGGAGAAAATGGGAGTCAGGATTGAGCCCTGAGGTCAAAAACAAAGTCTTTTGACATTCAATAAACAGGATTTCAGACCATCAATGAATATACAGTGGTGCAGTGGGTGGCACAGTTGCCTCACAACAAGAAGATCCTGGGTTCACATCATTAACAACTTTCATGACTGTGAAAGTGATGGTGTGACCTGATCTAAAACCTGATTGGTTTTCTGACAAAAACTACAAGGCTGGCCTGTAGCGTAGTGGTTTAGGTACATGACTTGGACCCGCAAGGTCGGCTGTTGGATCCCTGGTGTAGCATACAATAAAATCTACACAGCTGTTGGGCCCTTGAGCAAGGCCCTTAACCCTCCAGGGGAGGATTGTCTCCTGCTTAGTCTAATCAACTGTACGTTGCTCTGGATAAGAGCATCTGCCAAACGCCATTAATGTATTAATGTAATCTTAGCTGTGAGTTTATGAGCCTCTCAACGGTCTTTGCTAAGGCAGATCATTTGGAAATAGGTCTGTAGTTATTCAAATTTGAAGGATCTCCACCTGTGTGAAGTAGAAGAACTTGAGCCCACTTCCAGATTGGTTTAGAGTTAGAGATTGAAAATGTGAGTCATTGTTATTGTGTCAGCTTCAGTTTAACATATGAGGCTTGGGCATACCAGGACCTGATGATTTACCTCTTTCACTGGCAGGCAGAGCCTTGTGCACCTCAGCACAAGTAACACAAGTAGCTTTGTTTTCTTTCACCACAGGACAAATAGAAGACTGGGGAAATTTAGTTCATAAAGAAACTCAAGTATAAAGTACTGATTAAAGTGATTCACCATGTCAGATTTATTCGCAAAAGACTTGGACGATGTGAGTGAAATCTCAAATGGAAGGTTATTATTTCTGGCAAGGAAAAAATATTTGAGAGCCTTTTTGGAGTCATTTAAATGTTTGGTAGTGCTAAACAGGCACAATTCTGTTTTTGATTTCCAAATACGACGGGCACTTTTATTTCTAGCCATGCAAATCTGTTCCAATGGCCCAAACGGGCATTTCTATGATGTAATGAAACGGCAAGGTCTTGGGAGAACCGCAAATTATCTCTCCCTTTACTCCTGAGTCTTCTCAAGGGGGCTGGATTGTCAGGAGACAGATTAAAAACAGGGATTGAAAGTATTTTCATTGCAGTTTGATGTCAGGAATCAGCCTTAGAATATCCCAATTATAAATCACAGAGAAAAACTTGTAACATAATGATCACTTGTGTCATTAGGAAAGTTCCCAGTAGTTGTGAACTTCTGCAGGCGGTCTGTATGCATCAGATCAACGAGGGAGGAATTTTCAGGGTTTTCATAGTTTTGTCTGGTAGGTGCATCAACATTAATCTATTTTGCACTTATTCATGTTTTTGGTTCTTTGTGAAGCACGTTGTAACCTTCTATGTAGAAATGCTATATAAATAAAGAGTTGATTGCCTCACACAGATCTTTTAGCTTATCAGAAGAAGTTAACCAGTCCCAATTCATGTCACCAAGACCTCAGACTCAATACATTTGGTAACACTTTATAATAATGATCCTTTATTATTAATTTATAAATTATTAGTGAATGATGAAGTAATCATTAACAAATTCAGTCAAGAGATTTGGGGATAGTGTGAAGACACATTTTCTGAGAACTCTATGACGTGCAAATAATAAAAATTGCTTAGGTAAGGATCCAGATAGTAAGATGTTAACCTTGAGTGACGATTTACAGTATATACGGCCACACCACCACCCTTGCCAGTTCGTCTATGATCTGTTTGCAATACATTCTAATCTTTCACATGGATTACACTGTTACAGATATGTTCAACCACAATTCAGACAATACAATAATTTTAGGATGCGTAATTCCGGTCCAGATTTTAAAGATTTTTGTGTTAAAACATTCTTACATGACCATTGTAAAACCCTTCCTATCAATGAAAAAGGCTCACTGACATGATGACTCATCCTCTCCCTGTGCATATAGTCCTTAAATTTTGGTTTCAAAATATGCCCTTGCCGGCACTCTGTACCAAAACATTGTATAGCTGTACAATAATTCAAGCGTATTGGTTGAAAATTGGTTCCAACATCAGCACGTTCACAGGGAAGGGGTGGGAAAAACAGTGTTGTGGTTTGAGTGTATTTGTTGCTGCAGTTTGTCTCTTGTCTCTTGAGGGTTTGAAGTCCGAAATTACCTATTGTACCTTTAAGTAAACGTAATTTGGTCATAAGACCTCTAACATTCAAATGGAGAACACCAATACAATTTCTTATGGCAAAGTCAACAGTATTAGCAAAACATTGTGGAGTTAAGACTAAACATTGCCAGAGAAACAGAAGCAGCAGGATAACACAGTGAGGCACTGAATTAGCAGAGACAGACAGACTGATTTCCTCAAATAAAATCAGTTCAAATAAATAACTGAGGTAGAATACATTTCTGCAGATAAGAACGGTTCGGTGACCTGACCAAATAATTCCAGAGAGTTCCAGACATAGGTCTACAGTCGTGGGAGTGGGAGAGGTCATTGGTGGAGCAAAAAGCAATTTTACAGTCAAGCTGTTTGGTAGGTGTGTGGCACATACTGTATCATTTCCAATGTAGTTTGTATTATTTTAATTTATTAAAATAAGTCAAAATAGCAGAATAACAGACATGACCTCACAGGCTCTCTCACAGACCTCACTCACTACTCCATAAACAGCAAGGCACACAGGGAGTTCAGCAACACGCAAGCAAGCTACAGTACAAATCCACCAGCCCAATCCAGCATGGAAAGAACAGCGGAAGAGTTCATTGTCATTATTATTATTATATCTAATTCAGCTGACACGTTTATCCAAAGTGACTTAAAGGGGAAAATCTGGGGACAAGCTTGCTAGACTAAGCAGGGGACAAGCAGAGCAATGTGGGGTTAAGAGCTTTGTTCAAGGACCCAACAGCTATGTGGATCTTATTGTGGGGATGGATCCACCAGACTTGTGGGTCCTAGTCATGTACATTAACCACGAGGCTACAGGCTGCCCCAGTCATGTACATTAACCACTAGGCTATAGGCTGCCCCAGTCATGTACCTTAGCCACTAGGCTACAGGCTGCCCCAGTCATGTACATTAACCACTAGGCTACAGGCTGCCCCAGTCATGTACCTTAGCCACTAGGCTACAGGCTTCTCCAGTCATGTACCTTAGCCACTAGGCTACAGGCTCACTTAATTGACCAAGTTGGAAAGCCAGTGCCACATCATCCAGCCAGCAGGTAGAGATTCACTCAAAAGTGGCTGTGAGAGCAAGGGCAGTCAAATTTAACTGGCGAAATGTTTGGTGGCAGGGGGAGTAGCATAGGCCAGGCAGGAGGGAGTATCCGGTATAATCCATATTCAGTAATAATGGAAACAGACTTATTATTCGGTATAATCCATATTCAGTAATAATGGAAACAGACTTATTACAGTAAGTTAGATAAAAAGTTTGAGAACACGGGTTATGAGTAATTTCTTTCTCTGATTTGTATATTCTAACAGAGCCCTCGTATTGATTTTCTGGCTGCATTCCACTGCAGTAGTTTCAAGGGTACATTCAAAAGAAGTCTTTTGTCATGACATAATGTAAGTGTGGAGGCGTTGGCTGATTTAGATATGCAGAATAAAATGTCTTTCATTCCCGCTGTTTGTTTGCAGATAAAATATAAATAAAATATTATCTATAGTAGGTTAAAGACACTGAAGTTTGCACTGTTTTATGAATTCTGACTTAATTGGTACAACTCGTGCAGTTTATATATTCACCTGTCAGCAAAATCTTTTGTGATGACTTAAGTGTGGAGGCGGTGGTTGTTATAGAGATGCAGAATCAGCTATGAAACTCTCACATACACAAAAATAATGTATGTAGATTAATTTACACACAGGGGTTGTTCTTGAGTCAAAGAATGCATAATTAAGTTTACACTAATTTTTGGAAACTAATGTTAAATTATGCATCAGTTTTATACTGATTTGTGTTTTATGTATTTTCTTTAATGCTGGACACAAATTAGTCAGGTGACCCACACTGTATGCGGGGTCTGTTTGCTATGATATGACAGTAGGCACACCATTCAAGAATAGTACTGAAACAGAAGTCCGATAAACGAATAAGCAGTATGCAAATCCATATTTCAATTGATGTACTGCTCTACAGGCATTGATCTTAAGGTGTTGCAATGCTAGCCTTTTTAACGAGGCACTAGCAGAGTACATGCATGAATGATTCCATGTCAATTAATCATTAAATAGATCAGAATATCGATGTATAGATTAATTGAACTACAACAGCTTTTTTCATAGAAAGTTGCATAGCTCATGACATTCCTCAGTCGATTTCATAACTCGCTTTTTTAAAACATATTCTCTGTCTGTCATATTTTACTCATTTAAAGCTCATTGATCTTATAACCCTTACCTCCAGCCTGGAAAACACAACTTTCCTGTGACACCTCTCGTTTTCTCAATTTGCATATGCCTGTACAGTGGCTAACCATGGGACAGTTTTATTTTATTTATTTATTTTTCTTTGTGAAGCTTCACAGATCCAATCTTTAGCAAGTGCATTCATCATCGATGACAGCAAAATAAAATTGGTTGGTCGAGTCAATTCTTCAATGAACAAAACTGCTGCTTCATGCACCACTCCTGCGGCTGTGTGAAATATAGGAGACTCGCGGTAATTGGACACACTGGAAGTGCTATTCCCGCCATAATGCGTGCGTGTGAACACACAACAGTACCATCTCCTGCTCCTTGCACCATTCATGAGCCAAGGATATAGCAGACGTGTAAGGAGACCCTTTGAGTTGTTTTTTTGAGTGTTTTTCGATTCGCACCCCACCATTCTACCTTCCTGCAGTTCAACAACAAGTTCAATCAATGAGAACACTTCAATGAGGCATTACTGGTTCACTACGAAGCCCTGTGGTTTTTAGATTAAATGAGTTCCCTTTATGGCAATTACACAGTACATTGGTTTACAGGACTATGCAGTAATAATTTATTTTTAGATACAAGTTACTAGCATAAGGGTTTTTTTTCAAGTTTGCCTTGTCCTCAGCCTTGTGTGCATCACCACCATTGACTGGCTATTCATTTATTTTTTTATACTTTCTTTCTTTCTTTTTAGGTCCTACATACCACAATAGACATTCCCAATTACCAAAAAGAATCAGCACAGCCACAGTTGCACTTGCAGTATGAAAAACATTACATTACATTAGTGGCATTTGGCATTAGGTGATCTTATCCAGAGCAATGTACAACAAAACAAACATGTAAGATCTAACATATAGACAAACTATTTCATTCCTTGAAGCATTTAAGTTTGGATATGTGCTATGCAGTTTAGACCTCCAAGTGCACTATAAGTGCGCTGTTTGGACGTGCAGGCTGAAATCAGGCTGAAAAGCTGATGCGCTGTCCATCCCAATTACCATCGCCAACCCTGCAGCCAGCCTGGGAATCCCAAGGTCCAATTTATTTTCATCAGGCTGCGATTTGCTCTTTTGCCTTGCTCTGCACAAAGAAGGCAGAGTGGAGCCTTCAAAGGCGATGCTAATGACATATTCAGAGACGGAGTAGGCAAATGTAAACACATATCAAGGTGAAATAGGGGTTCAGGAAGAGTCTGTTTGCAATCTGTCTCAGACTGACAAATCTGAGCTTCACACCGAAAGTAAGGCTGCTAAAACTGCCCTAGCTTAGCCCCTACTGAACACTTCTGTGAATAGAAATAAACAATATACTTTATTATATTAAGTCAGAGGTTTTCTAACCCTGTTCTTGGAGATCTACCAGGTTTTCACTCTTACCCAAAACAAAGTGTACAACATTCAACAGCTGGAGGTCTCATTGAGCTGCTAGTTTGTAAAATAAGGTGTGCTAAATTAGGGTTGAAGTGAAAACAGGATGGTAGATCTCCAGGAACAGTGTTGGGAAGCACAGTTTTAAGTTGTATTCACTGTTAAATGTATGTTAATTTGCATGGGCAGGCAGTGTTGTTCTGAGGGTCTGAATATTTGGTTTGAATATTTGGTGAGATTATGACATGACATACAGACAGACTGTATTTAACTACACAGCTGTGCAACACTTACATTCTCTAACTGTGGGTTTGAGGGACAGAAAGATTAATAAAAATATTTAAAATCGTTAATGTCTAGAAAATTAATTTTGACATAATTATAGACTGCTCCCATATAAATGAATATCCAGTTATAAACTCTAATCTAATGTAGTTTTTTTTTAATCTACATTATCACTTTTGAACCTAATGTTCTAAAATAATTTAATTATAATTTAAAAAACGATTGGGAAGAGTTCTTTGCATTAAAAAACAAAGCGGTTAAAACTGTTACGTAGGTATATGTCAGGAGTACAGTATTATCCACTAGAGCGAGCTAATCAGCTTGAGTAGCAAATGAAACCCCAGGAGACCTACTGTGTGAGCGTATTAGAATTCCATTAACATTAGTCCTTAACTACTGGCATTTCAGACAATAGACAACAACAAGAACAGACTGAAATAAGGAAGTCTAAATACAAAAAATGATACATTCACTGAACACTTTATGAGGAACATTTCTACTTTATTACACCTACATATTCATGCGATTATCTAGTCAGCTAATTGTGGGGCAGCAGTGCAATCCATACAATCACATAGATACGGGTCAGGAGCTTCAGTTCATATTCACATCGACCATCAGAATGGGGGGAAAATGTGATCTAAGTGACTTTGACCGTGGAATGATTGTTGGTTGCGGACAGGGTGGTTTGAGTATCTCAGAAACTGCTGATCTCCTGGGATTTTCACACACACTAGTCTCCAGAGTTTGCAAAGAATGGTACAAAAAACTTTTGAAAATCCAGTGAGCAGCAGTTCTGCAGATGCCTTGTTAAATGAGAGATGTCAGAGAATAACCAGACAAGCTGACAGGAAGGTGACAGTAATGCAAATAACACTTTACAACAGTGGTATGCAGGAGAGCATCTCTGAACACACAACGCATCATAACTTGAGTTATGATGTGTCCAAGTCAAAAAAATAAGCCTAATAAATACCTAGGCCTCGATGAGTGTACAGTATAAGTGTTATGTTTCAAATAAATTATAATGCATGGCACAAAAAAAGGGAGCATACTCTTTTTTTTCATTTTTGCGTTGAACTAATCTTCATCCCTAGAAATCCTCCCAAGGTTGTGAACGGTAGAAGGGATGGGGTCAGAGGTGAAAGAGAGGGCCTGACTGCCAGGGCTCAGATCCCTGCGGGCATTAGCCAAATGAAAGTGGATTACAGACGGATGAAGGCTTAGCATAAAAAGGCTAAAGTACAAGGATATCAGAGTTCCTGGAGACTTTTCACTGAGACTCGTGTTCGTCAGTGTAAACTAAGGGGATTGGGAGACATTAAATCCCTTTAGACTGAGTCTAGGAAATGGCTCACCCTCTAATCCATAAGATAACTTTTAATGACTATTTATTATTTTAAATTTCTATTTAATGTCCCTGACCTGGGTTTGTAACATGGAAGCTACTTATGAGGTGCCACAGCTATTTTCTTAACAAACATGATTCTTTCCCACAGGAAGAAAGCAAGGTTTTTAAGAGATGTAAAACACAGAAAATTGAGTAAAAGATGTTAGAGCAATATTAATACTCATCGCAATACTAAATACCATGCTGCAGTTCACAAATTGAGGGAGAGTCAACCGAGACGGCCAGTGGTCCAAACAGGCCAATGTGTGGGGAAATCTAAACCCCAATAAGCAGCAGGCTCAGCTTAATGACGCCCGGGGCCCAAAATCGATTTGGCTCGATGACCGAAACACCCAATGATCAGAGGACCCGGGCACATTGCAACACTCGCCTCATTGCTCCACGCGTACCGCCAGAGAATAATAATAAAAGACCAACGGGGTCGGGCAGAGAAAAACACGACCGAAAGTGGCTCGAACGAACACTGATTGCGAGAATCGCCGGCAGAATTGTAATTCCTCGTCCCGGAGATGGTTCAGCCCTTGGAGTTCCTGACTGCAGGAGCTGGGAAGAATGAACCGAAACTCATTTGCATTGCTTCCTTCTCTTTACCCGCCGCATATGCAACCCATTTGACCTCCACCTGATTTATGCATTGATTACACTGCAAGAATGCGAAACGTTCAATGTTTTCCCTTTCATCCGGACGGAGAACAGATGTTGTTGTTTACATAAAGACCTGTGAATGCAGTCAGGACATCTGCTGGGGGGGGGGGCTCCCTGTTCTGATTAATCTCCACAATCCTGTTTCTAATCTATCACAGAGAATCTCCAATCACACTCATTTCACAGCAAGCTGCACCACCATCCTGCCCTGGCCCGTAGAATGATGGGAACGAGCAAATTAAAATGCAAGCATTCCGAAAGCGTAATTTATAAATAGAAATATATTCATATTCAAACCCCCAGATCTTCCACTAAGGAAATCTGGTTAAATCTTCTACTTTCAACTCTAACGTTCTTTCTCTTTAACTTTGCAAAATGAACATGCCAAACAATTACTTTTTCATATTAATATTACCATGCCATCACAGGATAAATGTCAGTTGATGAAATTATAAAAACATCTAAATCGAAGTACTGTGCAAACAAATTCTGTGTGAATGAGGTCCACTCCCACTGTAATACAGTACAACATTGCATGCGACAGTAATGACACGAACATGTTAATTTAGAAGCTGAAAAACTAAAGCAAGTGTAAATTATTGGAAACTTTTTAAATGCCTTTATAAATCATAAATGCAAAATCTTCAGCAATTAAGCTCTTTTTCTGACAGTGAACATCGGTACATTAACCAGCGGCCATACCCATCATGCACCCTGCTCCTGCCAAATGGCTGAGGCTAAGTGGGTGTGGGCTTGGTAAGTACTTGGATGGGAGACCTTCCAGGAAAACTAAGATGCTGCTGGAAATAGTGTTGGACGGCCAGTTGGGAGCAATCCTCCCTCTGGTTGAGTTACCCCTGATTCCCCAGCACAGATGGGGACACTGTGCTGTAGGAGACATCGTCTTTGGGATGAGAAGTTAAACCGGGGTCTTGACTCACTGTGGTCATTAAAGATTCTGTGACACTTTTTGTAAAGAGCAGGGGGTTCCCCGGTGTCTTGGCTAAATTTCCTACCCGGCTCTTTCAACCTGTCACCCAATCCTCCCCTGATTTAGTCGGCAAAAACATTGTTCTCTTCCTCTCCAATTCTGCTAGTGAATGGTGAGCATTCTGGCACAAAATGGCTGCCATGCATCACCCAGGTGGGTGCTACACATTGCAGGTGGTTGAGGCGAGTATCCCCCTCATCACTATAAAGTGTTTTGGGTGTCTAGAAAAGCACTATATAAATGCAATGACCTATCTATATTGTTTGTTCTACCGTGTTGTAGTATATTGAATTCAATGCAAGAGGCCTTGGCAGTCGAGTAACTATTTGGCTACTTCAGTTAGGAAGTACAGAAGAACACACTGTCTATAAACTTACACTAAAATAAAACAGGACAAACGACTTATCTTCAATCATTTCCAAAATGCAGGTATGGCAGTTATCAGAGAGCTGGCTGCAGATAAAATGCGTGGCATTCTCGGCTATAACGGACCGTAACCTTCATTAAACGGAGATTACTCTGCAGCCCACCGTGCTGAATTAGAGCAGTAATCAGTTCCTCTGTAATCTTCAGCAGTCGCGGGCGGGGAGAGTTATCGCTGCAGAAACTCCACCGGGAAGGCATCGCCCGCGGAAAGCAGTCCAATCAAGTTGCGCGCAAAAAAAAAAAAAAAATTAGGCCCAGCTTTGGCCAGCGTATTATTTCTCTGCATTAAGACAAAAAGGATTAACATAACGCCATCGGGCGCATGGAGGCTGCATGCGTGGAGAGGGGAGAGGGGAGCCTGGCCTTTATTATGAGAAGCAGAGCCTTGAGCAAGCTCACAGTATCAAGGGAGATGTAAACCCCAACCATCGTAATGATTACCTTTGCCTCGTAAATTTGAGGGTACCAACAGCCGTCCGTGACATTTATCTTGCTCAGGCTGCGATGCAAGGGGCCCGCAGTGACAGGCAGGGAGGAATGAAATAAAATAGAAAGACCGGCAATTTGACGGTGTCACCCAGCTCCAGCGGCAAAAGCCACGGCCAATTTCTGTGACGGGTCCATTCTCTGCTCATTTCACTCCCCCGGATCTCAGGCGCGCGGCGCCTTAACGCGGGCGAGGAGGGTGGGCTGTTACCAGCACACGTACGCACGCGCACACGCAGAGCCGGGGGCCGTGACGCCCAGTGAAAATGCCACACCACAGAGACATCGTTCCAGCCTCCATTTCAGGGCCTGCATCGCAGAAACGCACTTTCAGTAACTTTGGCGTAAGCCTCGTGTCCTTGTCATGTTGTCATTCGTTTAATTTTCCATCTAAAAATTCCCCAACAAAGAACTTCAGACAGGAGCTGGCACGACAGACTATGGGTGTGTAAAGTGTTATTTGTTCTGTGTGGGGGGTTTTTTCAGAGTTGCATTGGATGTTATACATATTGTACACCATATTGGGCCATTTTTATAGGTTACCAAAGAAACAATAAGCATTAATAACTAACTAGTTAACAAACTAACTAAATTCTTCATATATTTTGCATTATCTTGTATTTATTCCTCCTTTTTCCTGCCACAATCACCTTCTCATTTCACCCTATCGATTGATACCCGTCTCAAACAGAGCCCCAGTCTATTCATTGCTCACCCGTAAGCCACGCAAGTGAAAACAATGTATTTTTATGAATTAAAAAAAAAGATGATTATAAAACACAGGCCTAAGTTCTTTGTACCAATATACAGAATCACTTTGGATGCCAGTGAAAGTTGTAACTATTTGGTACGCTATTTTGCATTTGCCAATGACGTGGCTTTACTGTGCAAACAACTGCGATTGTTTGTACACTACACCCAGAGAGATGGATAACTTGAAGGATGCTGTTTAATCTAATTGGCTTGTTCAAGGGTCAAACCGCAATGCGTCACCTGGGAATCAACACTCTTTAGTTACATGGCCGCTCTTGCACCGGAACACCTCACTTTGTGGTTTGGGAGCTTGCTGTAGACAGAAGGGAAGGAGTAAAGGGGGAGAGGCTTTTGCAGCTGTATCCCAGGGTGCCTCTCTTTGACAGCCT
Organism: Conger conger; assembly: GCF_963514075.1. Taxonomy (NCBI): domain Eukaryota; kingdom Metazoa; phylum Chordata; class Actinopteri; order Anguilliformes; family Congridae; genus Conger; species Conger conger. Next base: position 4,280,208 of record NC_083771.1, read on the forward strand.
TACAGAAAGAAACTAAACACACGCACAACACAGCACACATTCATATCCCGAATAAAACAACATTTTCCACGGCTGGCTTCTCACAATGCGTTCTGACTCTCTCTCGCAGGCTGCTGTTGTACACACACTATAGAGCCTCATGTGAATTACGCAACTGTACAGTACAGTAAGCAGCATGGATGTGACATTTTACATTTGGCAGGACAAAAACACATGAAAGTCTTAATGGCTACTTAATTTGCATAGTACATGCTAATAATAATAATAACAATAACAATAATAATAATAAAAATATAATAATAATAATAATAATAATAATAATAATAATATAAACAGTAGTAATGAGTCACCACCTCACATCATTACAAAATGCCAAGCTGCTGGCACTGATATCAGTCAATTATGTTTTTCTAAAGCCAGTCAAGCTACAAAGGAGGATTCTTCAAACATTAATTAATGACTGTGCCGCGCGCTCGTCAGAAGCGCTGTGTCTCGCGCGGCCTGGCCCTGTTGTGATCACTTATTCACACGGATATTTGCACCTGCTTGCCCTCTGTCATCCCCCCGTCCCGCCACCAAAGTCTATTAACGAATCGCGCCGCGCTCCGCCTCGCGCGCAGCCGGTAATTGGCTCAGAGGCGAGGTCTCAAGCTGTCAGTCACAGGGGTTGCCCTCCGTCTCATTAGCACCCAAAACAACGAGCGTGCCCCATGTACCAGCTGTGCCCAGAGCTATCCCGCGGCATTAATGACTGCTAATTGATTGGGAGGCTTGCGGCCTTACTTGTTAATAAAAGAGGGGGGGGTATAATGTGGACGAGTGGATTTGTTAGGGTGGTTGAGTGGTGTTCTTTCTTTTACCCCTGCAAATTTCAAACATTTAACATTAGGATCGGACCTGTTCCATGTCATATCAAACATGTTGCAATAGACACATACCTTTTTTTCTGTGAAAGATAAATGACAAATAATTTGAAATTATGAAAACTTCAGCAGCACTCTCTCAGTAAATACTTGACAGTTATCCCTGGAAAGCTTGTAGTTAAAAAAACAAAAAACATTATTTTACATTTTTTAAATGGCATCAATTGTAATAGTGAATGACTTTGGTTTTGTGGGAGAGGAAGCTACTTCCTATAGTTACTAGCAAGGACAGCTAGCAATATATAATCTGATACAATACAATACCGACAGAAAATAAACACATGAATACACACAGACCCACACACACACACACATTCACACACACACACACACACACACACACGCATATCTTAATTTTAGCATTTCAACAAATATATTTTTTTTTCATAATGGCTAAACAGGGATAAGTGCGGGATTCCATTTTAACAATGAGAAGTCTGCTAGTATTGCGATTGTGCCTATTTAATTCATAATGGTTTTGGCATGTTGTCATGTTGTCTCCCGGAACGGCTGATTTGCTGGAAAAAGCAAACAGGCTATAGTGCCGGGATACAAGGACAGGCCACTGCTGGTTCAAGCAAACATCCCACAGACAAATTGCACAGTAAGTTTAAATAAACAGTGAGCGAACGTGTGGGGGAGGCAGATAACCAGGCATCCTTCAACACTGCACTTGGGAAGAAAACAGAATGTGACATTTTCAATGAGAGACCAGCTGGGCCCTTGCATTTTCATGCACAAAAAAATGTCTCATACATTCAGTCTTGCACACATTTCAATTTATGGAGAAAATTTTTTTTTGTCTCCCGAAAAGTTTACTTTAAAAGCAGCCATCTCAAACCCTCCCACTAGTATAGGGCAGTCTCGAAATAAGCCCTCCGGCTGGAAAACCTAGCCTACGAAAATGCAGCAATCTTTTTCAAAACAAGATACATACATTAGACTTATTTTTGACTGTTTGGTCTTCTGCTGCTGTAGCCTATCCACTGTTGTAATGTGTGGTTATTTGCGTTACTGTCACCTTCCTGTCAGCTTTGACCAGTCTGGACATTCTCCTCTGACCTCTGTTATTAACAACGCGTTAGAGACTGTTGTGCTTGAAAATCCCAGGAGAATAGCCGTTTCTAAGATACTCAAACCACCCTCCTAAAACTTGGCTTCAGATGAATGGATTGTGATCATAAATAACACATAGCTTGGAGTACTACACCATGACCCATATCTTTGGGCAAGTGTTTTCAGTTTTGTGGAATTTCATGTTGTATAAGCAAAACTCACCAAGTTTCAGGGCTGACATTAAAGGTTCTGAAAACCCCTGGAGCAGCACCACAATAATGTCTACTCTATACACTCCAAAATAGTTTTTTTTTTGGTTTGTAGACAGTATGCAATCATTCAAAAATGTCAAATGTGCTACACACAACACACACTATACTGTGTACAGGCGGGGGGGGGGAGTAGGGCAAACAGTAAATTAAATTGGAGTGTCAGGAAAGCAGCGTTTATGCAACAGTATAGAGAAGATTGGAAACATTTTAAAAGGCCCCTGCAGGCCTTATCATTTAAAAAAAAAAGTGTTGAGATTGGATAAGCCAAACACCTCTGCTTCATTTACAAACGCTAGTTTAACTTTACATTCAAAACACTAGTTTAAGCCTATATTCATGACACAGTCAAATGTTATACATGCACCCAAAGGTTATATTTCACACTCCTGATAACGGCTAAAATTTCTAATTCCTAAGATTACGGATTATCCCATTATGCTGTAAGTGTATGCCATTTTACTTAAATGTAGCTGCCCCTTTTCATGACACCAAGCCCGTGGGTTTGAAACACTGCCACCACTATTGAGCAACTTCTCCACAGAATATATAAATGAAACAAATCACGGAAGGCAGTTCATTTCAATGATGCAAATCAACTGACAGCACATGTGGGTGAGGAAGTCTTCATGGATAATTTGTATAGGAGTAGTTAACACAGTCTGCCTGAGAAGGCCTGATAATTTTGCACGTCATTAGCAAACTCACCCGTGCAAACACAGAGAGGAGATAAGATACGGAAAAACAACAAATTATCGCTGGATTCCATGAAGTGCTAATCATCAATTACTTTAAATAAACAAACATCCTGTTTCCTTTTCAAAAGACGGTCAATTAATGTAGCTATAAGTGCATATTTAATGTCAAATAAATCTGGGAAAATTGACGAAAGTATCTAAAAGGAGAACCAAGATATTTGCAACAAATTATTTGTAGTGCTTATTGTTTGTTTACCTATTAGCTTGTCATTGATTTTCAAGCAACAACACAAAATGTGTTGTATCCTGTTGCAAACGACACAACAGGGAATGTATCTCAGCGCCAGGCTCTGTTTCAGAGGGAAGGGTGTGTTCCCTAATTAGCGCACGCTCTTAAACATTCCAACTCTAACATGAAAAGGGTTCTTTTGCGAAAAGCCTGTGACAGATTTCCTCCCAGAATCTCAGAAAAAGTCATGGAGACTCGGACGGTTCGGGGCGGTGTCTGCCTCAGAAGCCGGTCTTCAAAATGACAGCCCTACAGCAGCAGGTTCTGGAAGGGACAGCTCCTTCAGAAGAGGGCCAGAGGACGGAGCCTTTGTTTCAGCTGCAGGCTGAGAGCACTCAACGGTGACAAGCTGTCCCGTGCATCTGGCGTGCTCATTGGCACTAATGCGACCGGGCATGGGGGAGTGTTTAAACTGAGCCAACAAGGCTGCGCTGTGGCAAAGCCCCTCGGATCAAGCTAATGAAACACTGAGACCGAGATTATTGCTCCGGTTCAGAGTCGTCTCGGCAAATGTTGTCTCAGTAAATCTCCCCCCAAAAAAATCTCTAATTTGCAAGGTCGGAGTTTCCAGCATTGCTGTGACACTCTGAAGGGCACTTTCAACACCAACTGCTTATTCCTCCTACCACAGGAAACATAAGAGCCTGTGCCTACACTGTGGCAATATACCCATTTCAATGCAGACCTGCATACTAATGTCTGGCAAGAAATAAGAGAGAGTAAGCCTTTAGAAGCCCACAGAGTAGACACAAGCATCTGTTGGGAGCAAGTATATTGCTGCATATGAGCTATATGCTTACATTATGGAACAGAACAGAACTGTATTTCAACTTATTTAGAATCCCTGAAAGCTTTTGACCTTCACTAATGGTGTTGATGAGGACAATTCGCTTAGCAGGGAACTAACAGCTACATAAAATGTGCATTTTGTTAATAGATTTGAGCGGAATTAAAATAAATCATTATTTCATATTTTTCATTTATAAAATAAAATAAAAAAATGTAATAATGAGGCCCAGGTTCAATCAACACCACTTAACGTTTTTGCAAGCTATTTTCGGAACATTGAGGAGTTGCATCATGAAGCAGGATCACTGAGTTAGCTGGATAACAGCCGTTTTTACTTCTCTACATGTCCTAGTTGTATGAGGGTTCCGGATTTTACTTGGTGCACTTATACCGCTAACTCATTAGAGAATAAACAGAAGAGATAAAAAAGAGGAAAAATCAGAAGAGAAGTTCCAGGAGAATAGCGACCACAAAATGTGTCATTTCCAATAATTAATTTCTCTTTCCACCCTGGTCCCTAATAGCTGCCATGTCCTGACCTGTCACCCGGCAGAATCCTGTGTAACCTTTCCATCATTCCCCACCTTTTACCATACTGTCAACTTATCTCCCTGCCTCCCTCCGCTTCCCTCCGATATCGCTTCCTCTTCCTTTGTTCCCGGTCCTCTTTCTTCCTGTCACTCTCTCCCCTGTCCGCTCTGCATTGTCAGAGTGGCTTTCACATTGAGCGAGCGAGGTGACACAACTCACCGCGGTCAAAAAAGCAGCCAGGCTTTCAGGCTCAGCAGAGACGCCCCGTTCCCTTATTGACCATACAGCATGGACTCGTAAACAACGGCCTATTTTCATTTTATTTCACTGAGGCAAATCCATCGTCAATCTCCCTTCGTCTTCCGAAAACAAAAGGAACCGTGTGTATTGTTAGTGCTCATCTTTTTCATGTGTATGCTAAAATAGCGAAACAGCTTTAATAGATAGACAGTAGGCCGGCTGCATGTTGCTTGCTCATTATGGGCGCTTACGGTCTTCCTGTCTCCTGTCACGGGGCACAACACAAACTCAGAGCCCGAGGCAGGACATCTGTTTTCTAGTCGGAACGGAGACTCGGAGCATGATATCTGGAACCTATTTACTGACAATAGAAATACCAGGGCCATAATGATGTACAAATGCAATCCTTTTCCTTAAGAAAAATGACAATATGTTTATATTTCACGATGAATATCGTTAAGCCAAGCCACTGAATAGAAATAATGGATAAAATAGAGAATCGTTTCTCTCTTTACCACTGTATGCTTTATTTAGCATTTACGTTGTTATACAGATGGTAAAATCTCTTCTCGTAATGATGTTTACGGAAAAATGGCAGTGGACTGTTTATATGCATTGTAGGTAAAGCTGTAAGACAGGTACAGATATTTAACATAACCAAAACATGAATTACTTTATGCTTTATACTACAGTGCAAGGGGAAATCTGCTTTTGTGTGGCTTTGGTAAAACTCATGTGGCAGGTGCCCAGATGTTCGATATATAGAATTTGCTATTTAGCTGAGCTAGCTTCATCCAAAGTGACTTACAGTCGATGAGACAAAGCAGGGGACAATCCCCCCTGGGGCAATGCAGGGTTAAGGGCCTTGCTCAAGGGCCCAACGACCCAACAACGGATCTTGTGGCTTCACCAGGGCTTGAACCACCAACCTTTTGGGACCCAGTCAAGGGGGAATGACCATTCACTCTGTGTAATGGCTTATCAATAAGTTATAAATGATCAAGTCCAGCTTTTAGACATCCTGCAGTTAATAGCGCTTTATATTCCAACAAAGAATATCTGCAATGATCCCTTGCTTTTGATTGCTTAGATCTGACAGACCACAGACAATCTTAAATATTAGAGTGGCATAGTTGTTTTGGCACACAACTCTGGCAGAATTAATGTAGGCAGGCAGACTGCACTCGTGATCCAAAATGACAAGTGCATCCTAGCAACACTTTTATAATCTCTGCCTGTGTTTTTCAATTACAGAAAACATCTGCTTCTCAGCAAACTGCAAAATATACGCAATATTTTTCTTTTTTTTTCGTGTGACAGATGGACATTCATAGACACCTTTACAATCTCTTTCCATTTCAATTTTCATTAAAAACCTGGGAATAAAGTGTATTTCTGTGGAGTTGTTACATAAGACAATCTGCTAATTTTCTACAGTTGTGTTTTTCAATAAAAGCATTAACAATTATGATCCTGGTAACAGAAAAATCAGCCAGTAGCTGGAAAAAATGTCGGCAGACGGGAGACGTGGCAGTACTTTTCAGCTGTGAAAAAACCTCTCCCACGGAGACAATCCTAAGAAGACTGAGAATCAGTTACTATTGAAACTGAACAGTAAATATGAGAATGTTCACCTATTTAAATATTTATGACCATTAACAAACAAACCTTCCCTGTTCGCTTTGTAATCACCAGGGGCATTTGGGAATTAAGCCAACAGTAGAATAAAATAGTTAGCTTCATTGAAATTATTAATGCTAACTGCTGATGGTAAATGTGAATATGCATTGTAAAATGGAGGCCATTAAAACAGGTCTAGGGGCATATAAAGAATGGTGGATGAAGGGGGTGAGGACCAGGCTAGATACGGGGTTAGATTTTAGGCAAACTAAGCAGTAGGTACACTTAGGGGTAGGAAAAGGCACGCATTGCTGGGCTGAATGGCCTGTTCTTGCCATTATGTTATGTTATGTTATGTTATGTTATGTTATGTTATGTTAAGAAAGAGGTGAGAACAGTGGCAAGTGGAAAGATGGGAGAGACAAAAACATATAAGAGGAAAATCTGACAGAGAAGAGCTAGCGAATAAAATAATCGATCCTGAACATCAAAATGTTGCAACTGAAACCATGGAGTGCTGAGACAAAAGCCTCATTAGTACATCTTCTGAGGAAGTTGCTTTACAGCTTTTTGGCATAGTTCAGTCAAAGTTACTATTCTTACTATTTTTACTTGAAGTAAAATAAGTTTCCACACAATTCTTTGCCACCCCCCCAAAAAAAATAGCGACTCGTGTGTCAATCCTGTTTTACATGTGCAGATGAAAGGCAAAATGCAAACAAGAGAGAAGTGGCTCTTGTTTTGCTTCGGAACACACCCTTTTGTCTTCGTTATTTGCTGTGTAGATTTAAATGCTTGATGGTGTTGAAAATTAATTGGGACGTTTTAATCGTTGCCACAGTAGAGAGAGAAAAATCAGAAGTTGTGGTTAGGAAAGTGACCCACTTTTAGTTGACTTTCATTACGTGCGTATTTAAAGTCAAATAAATCTGGAAAAATTGAGAAAAGCATCTGAAAAAGAGAACCATGACATCTGTGTAGTGTTTATTGTTTGTGCACCTGCTAGCACATTGCAGCGCTTTCATTACGAATGGCCGTTCTCACATAGGGCAACTCCTCAGGCCTCTGCAAAGGCGCATGTCCTAAACGCACTCTGCACTTCAGCCGTGCGTCTCTGCGTGAGTTCGCTAAAGCCCTGGCTTTCATTCCTGGCCCTTGATTGGGGCTTTCAGACTCCCATGGACCCTGCACACCTTCCCCCTGCCAGCGTGTCAGCGGGCGGGCAGAAGCCCATTGATTTACTCTCGCCCTGGCCAGATTTCCTTGCCTTTTGTGTGAGGGCACCACCCTGGGCCCCACAACTGCCACTTCACTCAGAGAGGATCCCTGAGGGGCGACAGAACGGGCGAGCTCTCAGACAGCACGCCGCCAACCGAACGGCTGGCGGCACGTTTTCATCATCTGTGTTTACACTAAACAGTCATCGCCAGCGTGATCTGGATTTATATCCTTTTTTTTCTTTAATTGCATCACATCGTTTTTCATCTTCGTTAACCGTTAACCGTTTTTCATCTTCATTATTACGTTCAAAGTGACAGCAAAATAATCTCAGTTGTAACAACTGCAAGGTACCATGTGTATTAGCAGAAGTCTTTAGGCATTGACATTGCAGCTTGTGTGTCCCATTTGAACTGGATCCAGGCCAAGAACATTTCTGTGCTCCAGCAATGTCAAATCTGTCATTTTTACCAGACATATTCTGGGTTGAAAGACCAATTCCCTATCCCATATACCACCAGGACACAGGGTCAATTGCAGTGTGGTTAATTTGAGTCTACATTTCTGGGATAAACCTGAACTGCATAACAACAGCTAACGCTTATATTACAGATTTGGATAGACTCCAACGAAGTTTTCCATTTTTCCATTAATACATGTTTTGCATAACCTTTTAGCTGTAGACCAGGTTGACGGATAGGAACTAAATCACAATAGCATCACCCTAGCAAATGAGGACAGAATGCTAAGCAGGCAGTTGCTTAATGGTAGTTCCAGCCAGCCAACTGGCTCCAGACTGTCCTCCTGGCATAGAGAAGACCATCTTCCATCAACGGCTGGTGTACAGCACACTGCCACCTGGCTTCACTTGAAAGGAAGCACTGGTTGTCACTGCAAGTTACAGTGAAGCATAATAACAGTTTCCATGGTTTCATCATGGGAAAGAAAGTTTCCTTTTCAGAAACATGCAGCCTTTTCTCACTCTCTTTTTTACATTTTTTGATTAAATAGTCTGGTCGGGAACATTTTATTCTAACTCGTGTAAAACAAAATGGGGTTTCTGTCTGTGGAGGTCAATTGAGCTTCTGTATGGTTCGCAGGTTATTTCTCACGTATGTTCACACACTGTTGCCCCAGTGGCAGTCAGCCTAGGATGCTGCACTGCAAGACGCGTTCGAGTGGCCGCACTCCTAAGCAGAAAATGCTTCACACAGGGCATATATTGAACATCCTGCCACAATGTCAACATGTTATTTCAAAAACAATAAATGAAAACACAAACGTAAATAACAGCTGAGCCGTGTTTCTGCCCAGATAATCATGTTGTGAGGATGGAAATAAGTTAAGAAACCTGCTGCGTCAGATTTCCCTCCAGATGCAAAGACGTGGGGGGGGTGAAGACTACGGAGATAAAATGGCACACTGCTATGTTATCTCCTGTCAGAGGCCAGATCCACCCACAGAGAGAACAGAATGCAATCTCACTACTGCTACTTGTAGCAGGTGTTTCTTACAGTTTATGCGATACTGAGACCTGCTCTCATAGATATGTATGGAAAGCGCAATATAAAAAATGAACCAAACTGATTTTGGGCAGAAACCATCTGCATGGAAAAATCTGGTTTTGTTTTGTTTATTCTTCCTCCCATTGACAAAATCTTTGGAATGCATCTTTCAGTAAGGCTCAGAACCTTATATATCATCATGTAAATACACTCGGCTGGAAAAAACTGCTTTTGTCCCACACAGATTTTGAAACAGCTGGGAGCTGGTCTGAACTGTCCAACCAGCTACCACCTTGACATGGTTTGACAAGCTCAAGCTATATTTTGAAATAGCAGGTAGCAGGTTGACCTGTGACCAGCTCAGACAAGCCACCAACACTATCTGTTTGACCAGCTCATACCCAGCTAGACCAGCTTAATGACCAGCTTGGTCATGCTGGTTGACCAGCTCATACCCAGCTAGAAAAGCTTTATGACCAGCTTGGTCATGCTGGTTGACCAGCTCATACCCAGCTAGACCAGCTTTATGACCAGCTTGGACATGCTGGTTGACCAGCTCATACCCAGCTAGACCAGCTTCATGACCAGCTTGGACATGCTGGTTGACCAGCTCATACCCAGCTAGACCAGCTTCATGACCAGCTTGGTCATGCTGGTTGACCAGCTCATACCCAGCTAGACCAGCTTTATGACCAGCTTGGTCATGCTGGTTGACCAGCTCATACCCAGCTAGACCAGCTTTATGGTCAAGCTGGAATAGCTATATTTTACAGCAGGGCAGACATCCCTGTAGACTCCACTCAGCTTCTATCAAAGCTCAAAACCATTAGGGCAACCCATCCTGACTATGGATTCGCATCCATGCATATGACAATGGAACTAGAGGAACTTAATAAGCTAGCTAAAAACTCGTCACTAAAAGATAATGAATACAGAAGTTACAAAAGGACAGTAGTAATAAGTGCATAGTGTATATGATTCATGAAGCTGGGGCCCGGTAAACAGGATGTAAGTGAATTAGCCCGTCTGCCCACACAGGTAGAGACAGAGCCCTGCAGCACAGCGTAGGCCCAGGTCTCCGACCCTCATAATTAGCTTCTGCTTGTTTTAATTAAAATGGCAGTTACTTAGCAGCTCTGTTTCGCCGGAGCGCTGTGGTTTTTCTGCCAGCTCGGGGTCGCGGGCAAGCTTTTAATTCTGCGATTATGAGGGTTCAACGCGGTAATACAGCGCGGTACGACTCGGGAAGTCTTTCAAGCGTGGCTGTCCTTAAGCTCAGGGATGTGTTTCTGCTGTGAAGTGTTCCTGGGAGCTGGAAAGGTGCAATACAAACACCTTTATTATCATTTATTATTTATTATGTATTATGTAGGGCGGCCTGTAGCGTAGTGGTGAGGGTAAATGACTGGGACACACAAGGTCGGTGGTTCTAATCCCGGTGTAGCCACAATAAGATCCGCACAGCCGTTGGGCCCTTGAGCAAGGCCCTTAACCCTGTATTGCTCCAGGGGAGGATTGTCTCCTGCTTAGTCTAATCAACTGTACGTCGCTCTGGATAAGAGCGTCTGCCAAATGCCAATAATGTAATAATGCAATGTACACTTGCCGAGCACTTTATTAGGAACATTTCTACTTTATTACACCAACTTATTCATGTGATTATCTAATCAGCCAATTGTGCGGCAGCAGTGCAATACATACAATCATGTAGATACAGGTCAGGAGCTTCAGTTAATGTTCAACCATCAGAATGGGAAAATGTATCAAAGTGACTTTGACCGTGAAATGATTGTTGGTGGCAGACAGAGTGGATAGAGTATCCCAGAAACTGCTGATCTCCGGGGATTTTCACACACACACTAGTCTATAGAGTTTGCAAAAAATGGTGTAAAAAAAACCAAAAGAAAATCCAGTGAGCAGCAGTTCTGCGGGCAGAAGCGCCTTGTTAATGAGAGACGTCAGAGGAGGCTGGCCAGGCTGGTCAAAGCTGACAGGAAGGTGAGAGTAACGCAAATAGCCATACATTACAACAGTGGTATGCAGAAGAGCACTTAACACAAAGCGCATCATCACTCTAAGTAGATAGGCAACAGCAGTAGAAGTCTAAAAAATATGTCTAATAAATACCTAATAAAGTGCTCACTGAGTGTATATTATTATTATTATTATTATTATATGAGTAGTATTATTCACATGAGTCTCATCACAAGCACAACCAGGTAGCTGTACTGTAGTATATTAAGTGAAAATTCAGTATGTACTGTATTTGAATACTGAATTTCACTGCAGTATTGCAGAAGACGTCTGTGCTACAGGTTATTTTGGAGGATATGATGTCTGATATCCAATGAAGCAGCTTCTATCAAAAGAGCAAGACAACATCCAAACCAGAACATGCTGAAATAAGTTTGAAAAGGAACACAAAGGGACCAGAAAATTGTGAAGCACAAAATGCGGCACTTCACCATTTATGAAATACATACAATAGAATGAGTTTTTACACATGCATTCAATATCGGTGTAATTTCAATTTCAATTTGAGTTTACAATGCGATAAAAGCTGGCCAGCAAAACACATCCTTCCTCTGCAGGTGACCTAGGCAATGAGATTTCATAGAAGGCAGCGCACTAAAATTCATCAGCCACATTTTAATCCAGCTGCACAATAGTACTCATTTGTACTTTGGTTATATAAATAGCCGTAATATCCCTGCTGCGCTTCAGCACTAAGAAGCAGCTGGTATTTTTACTCTCTTTTTTTCATTGCCTTAATTACAAACAATTGTAAAATATTTGGGCCAGCTCTGCTGGAAATACAGGTGGTCAGGATGACAAAAAAATATCCAGTTACCAATTCCTATGAGAGTGAAATGGCTATTGTCAGGTATTGTCAGGCCCTGCCAGGAGCCAAGGGCAAAGTGCATAGCACAGGTTGAATAAACATATCTTCTGTTTGTTTCAGATTTCTCATCCTTTGGACACAAATGCCTTTTCCATTTGGTATGAGTCCAGAAGGGTCGCTCAATCGAACCATGAAACAGAAAACACAACCGGCTTTAACCTGCTGAGACCCTGTGTCCTCAAAGGAGAACATTACATTTAGGCTTCCCAGAGTGCTATACAGTATTTCAATTAACATAAGGGACGTTCAATTCAAATTAAATCAAATATTTTAAGTGCAACATTTTTATGTTAAAATAATGTTTCTCCTGGGTCTCAGGAGGTCAATCCCATCGCAATCCCCATCAAATCCCAGACAGCCTCGGGGAGCGAAACGAATGGAAGGCGGAAGGTTCCGGTCCCACTCACCGGAGACGGTGACTTTGGCCGTCCTGCTGATGATGGCGCCCACGCCCTCCAGGGACGCCAGGCACTGGTACGAGCCCTCGTCGGGCCGGTGGTGCCGGGAGTGGACCACGTTCTGGACCACCAGGGAGCCGTTGGCCAGCTGCTGCCTCCGCTCGTCCACCACCGCGCTCAGCAGGACCCCGTCCTTCTTCCAGGCCAGCGCGGGCTCGCCCTGGTCCGACCGGGCCTCGCAGTCCAGCTGCAGGACCCCGCCCCGCACCGTCACCGTGTCCCCCGGCTCCAGCACGAACCGCAGGTCCACGAAGCTCTGCGCCGCCTCCGAGCCTGCGAGAGGAAGGAGAGAAGCACAGTTTAGGCCCGGTTTATACGCCTCGCACACCCATACGCGCCAACCCACCCCATGTTCCCTAGAGAGAAGCACAGTTTAGGCCCGGTTTATACGCCTCGCACACCCATACGCGCCAACCCACCCCATGTTCCCGGGAGAGAAGCACAGTTTAGGCCCGGTTTATACGCCTCGCACAACCATATGCGCTAACCCACCCCATGTTCCCGGGAGAGAAGCACAGTTTAGGCCCGGTTTATACGCCTCGCGCAACCATATGCGCTAACCCACCCCATGTTCCCGGGAGAGAAGCACAGTTTAGGCCCGGTTTATACGCCTTGCATAACCATACGCGCCAACCCACCCCATGTTCCCGGGAGAGAAGCACAGTTTAGGCCCGGTTTATACACCTTGCACAACCATACGCGCTAACCCACCCCATGTTCCCGGGAGAAACCTGATTTTCACAGCCCTCCTGGGTTCACAATTCTCCCGATTTATATTTAAAAAATGTTTTGTTAATCCATCTGTATTGGATGTAGGCTATAATGCTGCACTGTGCTTATTATTGATCTATTTTCATACCGTAAAAGCCACCATAATGCAGGAAATAAGTCTCTGAAATTCAAATTTTCTCCTTATTTCTGAGGTTGCAAGGTTGCCACACAGGTGACGCACAACGTTTCACAGAAATGAAAGCTTTGCACAACGTTTCCCATTCATACTTTGGTCACAGTTTGCCATGAGGGTTCTAGTGTCTCTGTGGTAACTCCTGAGGGCCTTGCTGCATAAATCCCACACCTAACATTAGCATGGTTCCTGATAATCAAAAAAAGCAAAAAAGATTGGCCTTCCATGAACGGCATTTATTTTAAGGTTTCACAATGTAATCAACATTTGTACTTCAAGTTATTTTTCCAAAAAGGAAAGTTTTTCTTCAGAAGCAGTTTCATCACATCAGCAATGACCAAAATTAATTTCCAAAGTTATAAAAGCCAATGAAATGGCCATTAAGGGTGGAGAGATGGTAAAAAGACGGAGGGAGTGTTTGTAAAAGAACACACAATAGCTCTGGTGTATATTCACAGGAAATCTAAGGTCAAGACACTGTTGAATACAATATGCCCCTTTGTTTGATATAGCTGACCCCTCGTTTAGTTTGAGCCTAATCGTACATCTAGTAACCTTTGTATTCAACCTCTGAATGTTTTACCTTTCAATACTAATCGTGGCCTGGAACCACTTATCCAAATTTGATGGTGATTACAAGATGAAAGGGCTTGTAGCTACGAAGCAGTATCAAAGACATGCTATGTAAATGCTTCAGCATTGCTTATTCGATGTATCATTCATTTTAAATGAGCCAAATCTGTAGCTTAATCATCGAGAGCTGAGATTTCATTCAACTTCATTACCTCTCTACGTGCATTTTTGTTTCACGCAGTGGTTTATGAATGCTTTTCTTTATCCTTTGTCCTAACCAAAGAAGAGAAGTGCAATTATTCAAATCCGATTTTGAAATCCCGTTGAAATTCCATCCATCCATCCATTATCTGAACCCGCTTATCCTGATCAGGGTCGCAGGGGGGCTGGAGCCTATCCCAGCATACATTGGGCGAAAGGCAGGAATACACCCTAGACAGGTCGCCAGTCTATCGCAGGGCACACACACCATTCACTCACACACTCATACCTACGGGCAATTTAGACTCTCCAATCAGCCTAACATGCATGTCTTTGGACTGTGGGAGGAAACCGGAGTACCCGGAGGAAACCCACGCAGACACGGGGAGAACATGCAAACTCCGCACAGAGAGGCCCCGGCCGACGGGGATTCGAACCCAGGACCTCCTTGCTGTGAGGCGGCAGTGCTACCCACTGCACCATCCGTGTCGCCACCCGTTGAAATTTTTACTCATTATTTATTAAAAAGGCAAAGCAATTTACGCACAGTTCAATACCGATCCTACTCCATGCATGCAGTGGCAAAGAGGTTTGCGCTCAATCGCTCTTTAAATGTCACAGAAAAAAAAAACACTGGGTAAAAAAATAAATAAACTGAATACCATACCTCTACTTTATTTTTCCACTTGACAATTTTAACCAAAGCTTTGGAGCCGTGTTTTCAGGAGGGCCGGTGCATTACGGAGGACACGGGGGCAGAGGGAGCAGAGGGAGCAGGGGAACGGGGGGGGGGGGGGGGTTCAGAGGACCGCCAGCTCCTCCGCCTCCTCTGCCCGGCATCAAAGCGCCGCTCCAGAGGTGTAATTTAGAGCCGCGTCCGCCTCGCGCTGCGTGGCTGAACGTGAAAGTGACAGGCTGACAGGGGGACGGGGGTCCAGGAGCGGGTCCCGGAGCGGTCTGTCAAGCACGCGCGAGACAAAGCGTCCCGGGGACCGCCTGTCACGGGACGTCACGACCGCCGTCCCGCGGGAAGCGCCTCGTTTAAACGCTCCCTCCCTCCCCCAAGAGCACCGCGCCACCACAGACACCTGTCCGGAATACAGATACCCCTTTCCACAAAGCCAGACACTACTGCAGAACAAAAGCTCAAGCGTGGTTTACCACTACAAAGGGACGACTGGATATGTGCTGCAGGCTCAGGCTTACAACTGGGAACAGAAAGCGAAGGGTAGACAGCGTCGCCAGACCAAAGCGGCGACGGTTAATTTTCCTCTCACAGAGCAGTGGGGGAAAACGATTCGGTTCATTGTACCGTCACAAAACGGAAACTTAACCTACTAAAGTACAGTAGCCGCAGGCCTACTTGATAGTCCGACTGGTGATCTTATAAGGTTCACCAGTCAGTGAAATATTACCCTTGTTGGTTTGTTTAACCCATAGCTCATGACTAAAAAAAATATACACTCTTACATGATGGGCGCTTGGGCTGGACCTGATTTCTGCCTTGGGGATATATATATAATGTGAAAAAAAGATAATAATACAATTAAAAATGATGATGGTTATGAACAATATTGTTGATTCAAAAAACATCAAGTGGTAAATCCCATTTATTGAGGAGATATTTAAAAACAAATCACTGCGGGGGCAAAAAAGGCCCCCATTATGCCCCAAAAATGGTTCGGTTTAGAAGCATACCCAATGCTCTCATCATTGATAGATTTTGTCCGGCCGTGCCCTCCTATTGTTACTAAGGTTCTGTAATATATGTACAGTTCACCATTTTTGTCTTCTTTTTATGAATATATGTCCTTTTCTGCATTGGCTGGATACAAGATTTAATCTAGCCTTTGCTATCTCTTCATTATTATCTCAGCACACCGGCCTCTCCATTCCTGTTCATATCGATTCCCCTTCAACGCTGTCATTCTACCATCCGTTAGTTTTCAGCTTATCCTGACAACTTCATCTTTGTAAATATTTCTCCCCCATCTAGACACACACAAACACACACGCACACAAGAAAGATGTACCAGGCAGCTTGTAAACAGCACTATCAGAGTATGTCTGGGTTAAGTCCTTCCATTGACTTTCCTTCTCAAGAGCTCTCAGCAGGGCAGTGGTGTTCATTCTCTCTCTCTCTCTCTCTCTCTCGGTATCTCTCTCTACATCTTTCCCGATCTACATCTCTCCCTGCATCTCTCTGCATCTCTCTCTCCCCCCTCTCTCTCCCCCTCCCTCCCCCCGCAGGCCGAGGTGACTGTCACTCTTCTCTCCTGAGCCTTATCGCGCTTTCCTGTCTGCCGACTCTCTTCATCAAGACCTGAAGTCCATTTATTCTCTTCACATCTCTGCTCCACCCATTTCGCATGGACACCAATGTTAACCCTGTTTCTCTGGCCTAGCTCAACACCCATAACCTTCCCCATCCCACCTTTTTTACACACTAGTTGTATTCTCTCACTTTATCTTATTCATGTTCTACCATTGCGATAACCTGTGTAACAAGTTTTGTCAGCTACAAGGACAATAACAATATTTTGAATTTCTGCCGCCTGTCATGGTAACCTGTGACAAGCCTTGGCTTTCCTGCACTTCTAGCAAATTAGCCGAGCTAACCCCATAAGGGAAAGCAACATTATAGTGCGGAGCTTTTAAAAACACAACTTAGTCCAGAATAATAGCTATGTTTCACACAGGTTGAGCCTTTTTTTCTGTCACCTCTGTCATGGCCACAGTTAGGAGGAGCGGATGGACACAGTTCATTTACTTTGTGACATCTGGTGTAAAAAGAAAAGGCCGCAACTCAATTATCACAATGGCGTCACTCTGACCCCACATTCACACTGTTTGATACAAGTTGGTGGCTCTTGTACTGTATGCTTTAAACAAGCAAGTCTCACTACATAATCTGACTGAGCAAAATTGTGGACCTTATCTCCGCTGGAAAATACATCTTGAAAATAGAGCTGGTCAAGCTTGTCATGAGTTGGTCTTGCTGGGTAGGAGGGGTCAACCAGCTAGTGCTTGTCTGAGCTGGTAGCTGATCACCCAGCCACCAATTGTTTCAAAACATAGCTTGAGCTGGTCAAACCGTGTCAAGCTGGGCGCTGGTCTGAACCGGTCAACCAGCTACCAGCTGTTTGAAAACCTAGCTTGAGCTGTTTTTTTCAGCAGGGAATATGACAGGCATAATACAGTTAAAATCACAAGGGCAAGATCCAGTTTTGGATCTTGTGCACAGATGCTGCTGCAAAACTGACTACATAGACATGATCCTCACTGATTCCAACTAAAGGGTTACAAGAGATAATTTTCTTGCAGAACCAGTGTACTACACAAAATTTTACCCACATTTTCCAAAGACACAGACATGTTCTGTTGAAATAATGACTTCAAATAAAAGACGCGTAGAATTGGCAGCCTTTTTTGGAGACAGTGACCAAGAGCCCACATTCAGTGCACAAGCCAATTCCAGCAGAATTAGAATGAATAAAATCCAATGCCAGCATGGAATTGACTATCTTCTTACAAAGTTTAATTAATTTAGTCTTTTGATTTGAAGAACTAGAATCGGAGGCTGAGCCAATTGCCTCTCAATTGCAGCAGCAGCCTGCTTCAGGGAGCGGCCGCACATTTCAGCGCACCTGAAACAGCTAGCGCACCGTGCGGCATACAAACCGCCTCTTTGACCCGTGTGGCGTTGATCAGTCGGGTCTCGGAGAGGAGCGGTCCGCCTCAGAGATCCGCCACCACTCTCCCCAGCCTCCGGTCTGCGAGGGCGAACGGAGGCGTCGCGTCACATTACGCAGAGTATCCGAAAAAGGGCACAAACTCCAGCCGACCTTTGACCCGCCGCCTCCCCGCCTCTGCCTGTGGGTCTGATTAAAAGGCGTCGAGCCCAGACTCTGAAGAGCCCGTACCCCCACCCCACGAGGAAGATTATGGACCCTGCCCCGCTTGCAGACGGAAATCGTCCAGCGATTGGAACCGCATCTCTGGAAATAAAAATGCTCGGTCATTAACCCTTCCGTTCAAGAGGCCAGCTCTGGGCGGATGAAGTCATGCCCAGCATTGCGTCCCTCTGATTAAAGGCGCGCTTCTTAAGATTGCTTCCTATAAGATCCTGTCAAATTGTCTTGACCTCGTTCCAAGCACTGAGCTGACTATCTCAATTTTCCCCTGCAACAGCAGTTCAGTTTCAGCATTCCAGGTCAACTCCAAAGTTTAATTGAGTGCATTTCTTTGCGATGTAAACAACCATATGAAGCCTTCATAACAAGAAAATATTTAATAAAAGCTTCCATTAATGTTCTTCATCAATCTAGGGTGAGTCAGACACAATTTTTAGACTTAGGAACCATGACAAATGATTCACAATTGCATTCACAAAGAATAGTGTGGACTATTCACAATTTGTCTGTAACACTGGGAAGAATGCATATCCTAGCTAGCCGAGAAGGACCATAAAGACACGGACCTCCTGTAGGATGTGCTATTAAATGGGAAATGGTAAATGGTTGGCATTTATATAGCACCTTCATCCAAAGTGCTGTAAAATTCATGCTTCTCATTCACCTATTCATACACACACTCACACACCAACGGTGTTGGCTGCCATGCAAGGCACCGACCAGCACATCGGGAGCATTTGGGGGTTAGGTGTCTTGCTCAGGGACACTTAAGGTGGAATCTCACCAGCATTACATTACAACATTACAAGGTATTTAGCAGATGCTCTTATCCAGAGCAACGTACAACGAAGCAACCCTCTGACTGCCAGCCGACTGCTCTTACCGCCTGATCTAATGTCGCTCACACATTAAAAACATATAAAATGATCTATATTGTGAGTGCTGGCCTCTAACACGGACATTGCATGCTGTCCTCCTCCTCTTAGACCACCACACCTCACTGTTCTCAGAAACAGCGTCTGGCAGATATCAGACCGCTAGCAGCCCGCGCCTGTCCCTACAAGACCCTAGAACGCAGGGAAACTGCCGAAATGATTTGCAGGATTTCTAGCACTTTCTCTAACCCTCGTGCTCCCACTGACCTGGGGTGGGCGCAGACAGTTAATTTGGTTCCATCAAGAAAATGATTAGTCAAATCAGGTGGTTAAGTGCCTGGCTAGAATGAAAGTCTGCGGTCACCGTGCACCCCTCCCTCCCACTCCCCAGGGCCAAGGTTGAGTAACCCTGGGTCTGAGTTTTAATTAAGGCAATTACAGACTGCCACAGCAGACCTCTAGCCAGGGGATACACGGTAGATACCAGAGTAATGCCACTAAAAGCTGATGTATTTGGAATGGATGCTGAGTAAAACGGAAAAACATAAATTACACACATTTTCAGGGGTGCATGCATTAAGATAGCATTTCATAGCATGTTGTACAATTTCATATTGTTGCCAAGTCATGATTGCAGCCAAAGTGACTAAGGTCATCTGCAAATTCACATAATTTGCTGAAGGTATTAGCCAACAACTCAGCAAAATCACCTGAATGCTTTGCTGGAGCCTTATAAAGTAAAGCAGTTATGAAAATATTCCATTCAACTAGGTTCAAGGTCAACCACGGTTTTTATGTTGTGGGCCTGTTCAGAAGAAATGAACAAACTAGAAAACACAACAACAAATCTCAGAACAAATTAACAAAGCCCCCCTAGGTTACTCGCTTCTATTGGTTAATGAATGGATGGACAGTGCATTGCACCTCGCAAGCCAAGCCTCCCCCTCTTCCTTATCCCAGAGGGACATCGCAGATGTCCAATCAGCAATGATTACGCGTCCACCTAGTTTTTCCAGTTTCTCTTCTACTCTTGTGTCTCTGGTTTTTTGTCAATTTACTTTTGTGAAATGTGTGAACAGAGTTGTCGATTGGTTCTGCAAAACGTCATTGTTCATTTGTTTTCTGTAATGCAGTTACACAAATATATAATGGAATTGCAATTTTTATTTTATATTTTTGAAGGGACAGTTTTGACAATTTGCAAGTTACTTACAACAAAATCAGTGACATCACTGTAAAGACAAGCCTCCCATCAGATAGCTACTCTTCCCAAACCAAGGTGAATCTCATCAAGATCGCCATGGCAACCTACACTGTGACACAACAGCAATCAGTCTATTGATTAATCAATCAATCAATCAGTCTAACGTCAATCCTGCACTGACAGCCAGATCAATATCGGGAATGACTTCAAGGTTTGTCCCATCAATGATGATAGAGGACTAGCTCAAAACAAAGAACCAAACCTTTCGCACATGTAAGCAATATACGGTTTACCAAAACCCTTCTGCCACAAAAACAAAATAAAAACACCCATACTTGTTGTTTTGGACATATACAGTTAATTGTAAATAAAGAAAAGATCCTCAAACTCACCACCCAGCACAACAAGCACATTCATGTAGGAAATATCATTTTCAATTGGAATTGAGAGATGGAAAAATTTATTCTGCAAAAATTATGTACAGCACTGTAGCTTAAAAACAGTAATGTAGTTTTACACAGTTTTATGCTGTTTGAAATACTGTTTGACATATTCACAGTTAATCATTGATCAGAAGTGCAGTAATGTTTTATTTAAAGTTCGGAGATGCAGAAGTTGGTAGAGAAAATGCTAATGTACCGTATAAGTCCCATTAATATGCATAGTTATCCTAATTTCCATATCGCAGTCTGCAAAGTGTGATAGAAGTCTTTAATGTAATCAAACTTATCTCAATCTTGGCACATATTCAACTGCATCATCTTCATTTTATGAAACATTTAAAGAATAACTGTGGGTCATTAAAACTGTCCATTATTACAACCTTACTCCTGCAATGTTGTCCCAACAAACATACCTTTCTGGAACATTCAGTTAACAGTTTCACTGTATTGTCACTCTCCACATATCAAACAATGCACATGCCTGTCCCAGTTGATTGAGGTGCAAATGGAACTAAGTACAAATGTTCCTACTTTATTTAACTTTATTAGGAACATTTTTACTTTATTACACATACTTATTCATTCAATTATCTTATCAGCCAATCGTGTGGCAGCAGTGAAATGCATACAATCATGCAGATATGGGTCAGGAGCTTCAGTTAATGTTCACATCAACCATCAGAACGGGGGAAAAATGTGATCTAAGTGACTTATGGAATGGAACCATGGAATGATTGTTGGTGGTAGATAGAGTGGTTTGAGTATCTCAGAAACGCCTGATCTCCACACATTACAACAGTGGTATGCAGGAGAGCATCTCTGAACACACAACGCATCATAACTCTAAGTGGATAGGCTACAGCAGTAGAAGTCTAATAATACCTAATAAAGTGCTCGTGTATATTTACATTTTGCCCAAAATCAATGAGTCATTTTTTTTTTTTTGTACAACAGAAATACCAACCAGACATAAAATCAAATCAGACATGGCTCTGGCCGATTCCACTGACAGAACATGTTTGAGTCATGAGTCAATGCCTCTTCTGGCTGTTTAACTGGGCCCAGGAGAGCGTGGGGCTCAGGTTGGTCCGGCTCCCCATCTGGTTCATGGGGCACCAGCTGTCTCAGTGTGGCTCGATTCTCTGATGGCCCTCGCTCTAGGGCCCCATGAACCACGGACCACCCCCCAATCCCCCACCTTTTTCTTCCTAACACAGATTTGTGGGTCTGGGATCAATCATTTTTGACATACTGTAGATATACGGCACAAAGACTCAATTCAACAGGCTACTACGTAAACAGTGTATTCGGAAACACAAAGGAGGCTCAAAATGACATGTTCTTAAAGGATACTTAATGTGCCATTACTTAACTCCATTGCATCGTAATGGATGTCCACTTTTCTCAGAAAAAGCCAACCAGTATATCTGTTATAATCAGAATATTCTCTCATATAACAATATATAACAATATATGAAATAATAGCTATCTGTGGTAGCATCAGGTTTCTCCACTAACACTGCTGACAGGTGTTGCTTGTACCGTTTAAAAAGAGAAAGATGACAGCAACCAATGAATTGCAATACATTTGTATGCAGTATACTAGGAAGGTCTATGATGCCATCTGTACTGCAAAGCTTTTTCTCAATAATGCCTGGCAAATAATGACTGCCCCTGTTGCACAGTGGACAACTACAGTTGATTTCATTCTGTGCCAAACAGTAAAATACTACCGCAAAGCCAACTTTTGCCATTGGATATCTGCTGCCAGTGTTTCGACAATAAACTGAAATCCTGACCAGATTCAGGAAGAGACTGCTGATTCAGCTCTCTGCACAAAATTGAATAAATATATTGTAGCCAATCTAAAAAAGACATTTTAAATTATGTCCTCTATCACAGATACATAGGCCTGTACAAGCCAAATGATAATACTGCATTTTTTTTTGGTCGTTTTTTTAATGTTTATGTGCGTTTTCAATAACACATACTTTATGCAAATACCCATCACCCCCCAACACAGTACCTTGGCCTTAAAACATTCTTCAGCATGTACACATCCACCCACTCACACAACCATATATACCAGCAGATCCCTGATAATGCAGTTTGGAGAAGACAAAGAAGGAAGGGAATAGAAAGTACATGAAAAATAAAAAATAAAATATTAAACAAACAAGGGGAAAAAAGCCAACTTGGAAACAGTTGGCAAAGCAATGCTAAACAGTGAACAAGATCTATTTAGATAACTGTCTTAGCAGCACATTCCGCTCATAGTTTAAGTGTGCCAGTCAACCTGAGAGGTATGTTATATAGAAATAACCACAGTATATCCATTTTAATTACGACTGTTTGGTGCATAGCAATTGAAGCTTTCAGTTTTTCGGATAATTATAATGGAATATGAATATCTGCAGAACCTACATTGCAAATCCAAAAGATGAAACCATTTGCATTCATGGCATTTAAAAAAAGTTTATGTCTTAAAAGCGTCCACACTTAAAAACAACGTCAGAACCATATCTTCAACTGCAAAAGAAAAAATCTCAAGTGCTAGATTTTAATTAGGATTTGTCTATCGATTGAATAAAATAAGTAATTTGTGCAAAACTTGAAATATATATTTTATAAAAGCTCTGTTCATTTTTATTTGTGGGGGAGGGCAAGCCAAGTAAACCAGAGACTAAATGCAAATCATCCAAATGAGACAACTTCACCTTTAAAATGCTCGAAAAACCTGAAACCATAATAGCTGCATTGTGGGTCTGACTGCACACTCAATAATCCATCTCAATAACTCACAGCATGAGGGTTATGAAATTAGCATGTGTCCTTATCAAAGAGATGTAATAGACACAAACGGGAAAGGCAGAATTTTTTTTTTCCAGGGTGATTTATGTCCGTCATCAGAAAACAAACAGCAGAAAATTACAAAGGCGCGCATACATATCAATTACGCCAGTGACAAAGCTAGAACAATAGTCTGAAGATTCATGAAGCTGGAATGAGCCGGAAGATCATTTACATAAGGATTGTTTTTTCTGTTTTTTTTTTTTTTGGTAATTGATAAAATGTTTCCATATCAGATTAAATCTGCAGGGATTCCAATTCTTCGCCTGACAAAGTGTTTGGGCGAGCAGCAATGACTTCCCTAGAGACAAACGGATGAAGAATATAAGAAAATACTTGACAATAAATCACTAAATGGTAATATATCGCATCGCATTGTCTTTAAGACTAAAATTTCTTACATACAATGAATAAGAAATCAAGCCCTGAAAAGTGTTCTTTCCATAACAAGCTAGAAAATATAAAAGGCAGGATTTAAACTTTTCACTACACTTGTAATTGTAGGTATAGTGACATTTAGACATTGAAATACAAATAATTTAGAAGTCAAATCGAGTTCAGGTGATAGAGTCCTGCCCACCATAAAAAGTGACTGGGCCAAGGAAGTAGAGAATGGGATTAGACAAGTGTGGATCGTTGCAACACCAGAGCTTGAACCGCCAACCTTCTGGGTCCCAGTCATGCACATGTATATTTGTTCAATTATATGTTACAGTATGTATAAAATGTTATGTTGACTACATACCTTATCTTCTGCAGAAAAAAGAAAGACATGAGAAATATATAATATATATGAATAAAATACAAAAATATAAAAAGGCTATTTAAGCTATGGACAGAATTTTTTTAAGATCTAAGGATAGCTTAATCAGTTCAAGCATCGAGGCACAATAGCAAAACAAGACAAGACGGAGGAAACAGATAGAGACTAGCCTTTGCCAGGAAAGATCAGGACCCTATTTAAAACAATTTATTCCACAGAGTGGATTATGCTGAAATAGACTCAGAAATAGACCCAT
The DNA here is from genome assembly GCF_963514075.1 of Conger conger. Classification (NCBI taxonomy): domain Eukaryota; kingdom Metazoa; phylum Chordata; class Actinopteri; order Anguilliformes; family Congridae; genus Conger; species Conger conger. Next base: position 4,304,689 of record NC_083771.1, read on the forward strand.
GCACAGTTTATTTTACATTAATGTAAGTGCCTCCACTCGTCTGCATATGCAGCCACCAAGAGTTTGGGCCTTTATGGTCAATTGGCCAATTTTAGGTTGTTAAAGTCAACATTGAAATACTATTGGTCACCCACTGTCTTTCAGCAGAATGGGCAATGCTGAAGCATGTGAAATTGGGCTGGGCGATATAGCCATCGTGGTATACCGAAAAAAACAACTATCTCAGGCATGCGGTGTTAGATTTGTCTGGCATGTGGTGTTAGATTCTCTTTTTTTATTTAACCATACCTCATGCGGTAGCACACTTTCTGAGCCAATGTGAAATGCTTCCGGGGGAAAAGAAACATCACTCGTGTCTTTTCAAAGTTGATATGACAGCAACAGGGCCGCGCTGTTTCCACGTGGTAGATAAAAACATGACTACAAGGATATAGAGCGAAAAACATAAGCAATGTGTTTTTCAAAAGTAATAGGCAAGTTAACCAACATTGAATAGATGCAAGTGATGACTTTTCTCCCCTGGAAGCATTTCACTGAAGTTTGGAGATGTGTTACTGTAACAAGTATGATTAAAGACGAGACGAAGGAAAGAAACCTACCGCCTCCTGCTAGTGATAGTTATTGGGCAAAAAAATAAAAAATATTTGATGTACTGCGATAGCTATATCGCGCAGCCCTAACGTGAATTTAGCATATCATTGCGTGTGTGTCCACATAGGGAGATGAAGTCTTGACCACATGGTGTTGGTCCCAATTAATCTCAAAGCCATCGTGGCATTGCTATGGCTTGGCTCTAGTTCATGTTGTTCACGGTCTTGGCCTGGGTGGTAATCTCAGCACTCACACAATGTATTTCTCACTGTCCTTCCGGGGAGAATTTGCTGGCTGAAAGCTAAATGTAAACATTTCATCAGGGGTTGTCACCACACAAGTAGCAGCAGAGCTCTTAAGCAAAATGCCTTCGACACTATTGACTGAGCCCCTACACTAAATCAGGTTTTAACTAAACCACAGCCTTCCAACATACACTCTTTAGTGCATTTTCTAACAAATGGCTGCAAAAGGATGGTGCAAAGGGAAATCCTCTTCTTTTAAATGCCTTTGGCATAGCATTTTTAGCAGCCTATTGGCTAGTGGTTTAGTGATAATTATCACCTCTCTTCTCAGAAATTTCAAGCTAGAGATTTCAAGCAAACCGACTAGAATAGATTCTAGTCGGTTTGCTTCAAAGATAAAATATCTGTATACCACTGTGACTGCCCATTATCCTTATCTAATTAACGATGGCACGGGAACAGTAATTCCCTCCAGCATTATCAGTGGCATTGTCACTTGCCTTGCTCTTCAGCAATGAAGATTCAAATTCACTAGCACATCCTCATGTTCATAGGATAGGAAGACTCTGCAAATTACTCTTTTTCAGGGACATTACAGTGCATCCAGATCGTCATAAATCTCAGCAAAGTTTTATAAATAAACGGTAAAGTTGTTTAAAGCTGATATATTAGCCTGTGAATATAACAGCTGGCATGCATGCTACCACCAAATATGGTCCTCATATTTCTCAAGCAATATGATTAAAGCATGCATATCCATCTTCAACAGTATGTCACAAAAGCAGGGAATGTGGCAGCCAATTTCCTGATTTGAAAAACCAGGCTGTCACAGTAATATAACTGCACACATAAAGTGCATAATGGGTGAGGCTGACACATGGCTGACGTGTGTGTGTGTGTGTGTGTGTGTGTGTGTGTGTGTGTGTGTGTGCATGTGTCTGTCGTAAGCATTTGTTCACAGTTGTGCATCTTTACTGGATGCCGGACTATCTTTGTTTCAGTTCCGGGTTCCGTTCAATTTGTGTATGTGTATATGTGTGTGTATGTTTGTGTCCGTGCATGTGTGCGTGCATGCGAGTGTGCATGTGTGTGTGTGCATGTATGTGTTTGTGTGTGCAGGTGTGTGTGCGTGTATGTGTTTGTGTGCGTGTGTGTGCAAGCGTGCGTATGTTTTTTCTTCTTTTTTTTGGGGGGGGGGGGGGGGGGGTGATACGGATTTAGAGAGCGATGCAAAATGAATTGCAGAGCCATTTCTTCTCATATTGAATGTAGCACAATTGTAGCTCATTTGATTGGCAAGCAACATGTGATTTAGTGCTCCCAACATTAGCTAGTACAGATGGCTAATTACAGCATAGGAAATATGGTCTAAAATAAGTAAAGAGAGTTTAAGACTGATTACTCAATATCAAAGGCAATATCATAACTGTACTACTCTGAGTAGAGTAAATATAGTGTAGAGTAAATATAGTGTTCAACAAGCAAAAGACTGATAAATCACAAAGAGTGCTTTAATCAGAACCAAAGCCTTGCTACAGATCTGGCAAACACAACAACCAACTTCAAACAAAGGACAACAAGAAAAAGGAATGGCATCCTTAATCCCTGACTAAATAAATAATGGGGAATGGAAAAACCATTATTTTCAGAATTATTCCCTGGCTGTAGCAATTAAGCTTAAGCCAGTTTGCAGTGATTACAATCAATAATCTATCCATCATTCCAGCCCTTACTTACCAGATGCTGATCTTGGCTGACCTTTGCAATCAACAAAGAGCATTTGAATGCGCATTCCTCATAAGACTCGAGTCAGCTGAAAGTGGGACAGTCAACCCTGTGGCTGACAAGTGATGTCCTAGGCAGGCATTAACCCATCAAATCCTCTTATGAGAAATCCTGAGGATGAATACAAATAATCTATGATAGATTACCTATGCTATACGATAATCTATGCTACTCCGAAAAATGTACAATTCCCTCTTTTAATTCATGAGCACTTATCATGGATAGTGCACATTAATCAACATTTTCAGTTTCCACTTCAATGTAAATGCGAGTTAGCTAATGAGCTAATTTGCATCTGTAGTCCCTAACCTGCATATCTTTGGCAATGTAGCTACATGTTCCATTCAAGTAAAGATGTTAATAAAGATGATATTTAGATGAAAATATGTCTAGGCATATACTTTTTAATGAAACTATCATCACCAAGAGCAACATCACCATCATCATCGTGGGACTTTGTAATATACACCATATTACCCTTACTATTAATAAACATGTCATGAAAATTGTGTTACCTTATTAAGTGCATTTTAAAGTTGAAAGGTTAATAGGATAGTAATTTTTACTCAGGGGTAAGACTCAGAGCATAATGCATAATCCATTGTGAAATCCTTGTCTACTCAGACTAAATGCAACCTTTTCACTTCAAGCAGTCAATTACGGATATGCCAGCGAGTTCGGTATGAAATATTCAGCCTCAATCACTTTAAAAGCCTTTTACATTCCACTTCATAAACTCAAAGCTTATAATAAGACCTGCAAAAAACGACAAATTCACCAGGCCTTTTGATTTTTCCTACACAGAGCCCTGGAATGTTCCTTGTGAGGTTTCTTACAACAGATAGTGAGAGACAATATCACCCGGAGAGGATGAAAGCAATTTCGCCACATGGTGATGACAGAATAACTAATGCTGTAAACCCCCAGTCGCAGAAAAGACACCCCATCGTTGCTTGGTTGATTTCTGCAAAACATCTTCCGACCCACCCCCCCGTCCGACCCACCCCCTCCTATTCAATATGCTGCACATCCTCCAAGAGTGCGGTGCCTTTAAACATCACAGCCCTGAAGGATGGCGGAACAGATAAAGTGGGCAGAGAAGTAGACACGGCCTTGATTTCGGATGCAGCTCGCCATGGAGAGGTCAGGGGTCAGGGCGTAATTTATAGTGCCGTTTCCCCCTCGTTCCCGTACTTGGGAGGAGACGCTGGCTCTCACCTCTGCGACAATGACTTATTCATAGGAGTACAGGCCCCATGCAGTTCTTGAAAGCGCCTCGAAAACAGGTCTCTCATCAGATCGAAGCTTATTTATATTACCCTCTTTAAACATGGACATGGAATGCATAAGGTCGGCCTGTAGCGTAGGGGCGCGTTAAGTTAAATGACTGGGACCCGCAAGGTCGGTGGTTCTAATCCCAGTGTAGCCACAATAAGATCCGCACAGCCGTTGGGCCCTTGAGCAAGGCCCTTAACCCGGCATTGCTCCAGGAGGATTGTCTCCTGCTTAGTCTAATCAACTGTACGTCGCTCTGGATAAGAGTAATGTAATGTAATGTAATGTAATTTCAGTGCAGTGATGTGATGCACTATTCTATTCTACAATTCTGCCTTTTTGAAAGACTGATGTATTAACTGCTTTGCCATACACTTTGCTCTCTTGTATCATCCAGGACGTTTCGGATACATGTGTGAAAATTCAGAATTCAGAATGTGTGCCAGGTTCAGTCAGCACTTGGCTATGTGGGTACAAGGGGAACAAATACCACAAAATGGGCGCTTTGGTCCAGTTCAACAGAATGGCACGGTTTGGTTTGAATTCTACGTAATTCTTTCACCACTCGATTGAGGTGGGTTTACTTTTGGGCAAAGGCTGTGATGTGAGGAGATGCATCAGATGCATCAAATAAAATTGAGATACCTGTCACTCAATCAATCACTCCTATATGCCAGGGTGTTCATTATATGCAACGGAATTGACATTCAGATATATTCTCTCCAGAAATGGCCTAGGGTATAGATTTGGTCATCTATAAGGGAACAGCGTTAAACATGTAAACATGGCAGATTGGACAGAAATGAATTATAGATTTTTTATTGATCAGGCATATGAAATCACGTGTTCAATAATGTTAATGTACATATAGTGGGCATTTACAGCTGATCAATGGTTTGGGCCGATTTGAGCAGACTAGAGAGCATGGAGCCACTGTAGAATACAGTATAATAGTTAGGCCAATACTAGAACCATTTTATTCTTGTAGAATATTAAAACGTACTAACTTCTGCATCAAACATACTGTACTATACTGTACCTCCAGCAGATTTGTCTACAGTTCCTCCCCTTCCCACTGAAAGCAAGGCTCTGGCAGAGTCTCACTATTAATAACCTACCCAAAGTCACACATGAGTGCAACTTGTAGGTCAAACATTTAATCATGAAAGCAAAGCGGGTTTCTGTAAAATGCCACAAGTGAATATTACCGTGGGCAGTGCACACTTGACTGAGTTAGTAATTTCCCTATTATTTTAAAATGTTGACTTAAGCGGAGTCCTTCTGGGTTATAAACAATTAGGGATGATTCTACCACCGGTGGAGAAACAAGAGCTCACAGCTACAGAAGAACACATTTCTGCAAGTATTCAACATTTAATATAACAGGGCAAAAAATGTGAACAAGAACAAGTCACTTACATAATTTAATCAACCATAAGTGGTGAGATGGTGAAGTTATTTGTGGGTTCCCCGTTCCATACACCATACAGTAATATGTCACAATAAGCAACGGAATTCACTTCATCGGAATTAATGTGACCGGGAAGATGCGTGCATTTCAATCCATTTGTGTAAAAGACACAGAAGCACTCTCGCCGTGAAAAGAACATCCTGCCCTCTCTCAGCAAGAGACCCGTTCAGGAGGCTGAAATCAAACCTCCCGTTTTCAGGGGCAGATAAGAGGACGACAGCACGTGGCAACGGCTCCTATAATGGCATTTTCCCACCATGTCACCTGACAGGCTCTGCCCTCCCCCGCTGCCCTGCAAAGCCACATTAATTTTAGTATTAAACATTCATGTTTTATTTCCCAGCGCGGCTACATCTGGGGGGTGTCGGAGTGTCATGCTGAAGCGTTAACGGTTTAGGGCTGAGGGCACAAAGAGTTTTCGCATTATACAAAAAAAACACAAAGATACATAAAGACGCATCCGCCTCAAAGGCCTTCGTTAAATTGTGAGTTTCCGAAAAAAAACAGGTTAAGCTACTTGTCCTTCTTCATTCAAACAGAACAATGGAGTTTAGGAATTATGGGAACTCTTCTAGCAAAAAAAAACAAAAAAGGTAATAAAAAAAAAAAACACCAAAAAACTTGGCAGATGCTCAGAAATGTGCTGCGGGAGAAGCAGATTGCAGCCTGGCCGTGTGGCGGGGCCCGGGGCCCTGTCCTTGATGTTGCGATCACGTCGAGCATGGCTCAGAAGGGGTAGGTGGCTGAGACCGCATCAAACTGCGGTCTCCAGTGAACGAGTACAGAGCCTGAGTCTGAAATCAGAATCAAAACCCTCCGCACCGCTCCCCTCGCTGAACTGCATATGCAGCGCCATATTAAAACGATCACTGCAACTCTGATCAGGGCTGCGGCTATGAATTCTAAGGCCCGGGACAAGATATAGTGGGACTGCCTCTGCTCCAGAATATTTTGTAACGAATTTGATATACACCCCCGTATCCTGGCCCCCCCGTCAGGCCTGGGACCGGAACAAAGTGTGACAAATCTGCGGCCCCGACTCTGATAAATCCGGTTCTGGTTCTTCAAAATGTCTGAATAACGTGAATAATCAGGGGCGTAGCATTACGCGTATTCATACCGAAACATTTGGCGTGGGACTTCTGTAAGTGGTACGAGACTTATGGTTGGGTACAGTACACATTGCAAACTGAACTATACTAGTCCATCTTTGACACGAGTGTAACGTTTTTGGGCTGAATTTAAAGAGGTTATCTTTTTTCAACTTGCACTGTTGACTTCACATTTGCAAAGGGATGTTGCTCGCCTCATCAGAATGTTACATCCCAGAGCTTGAATACTACTACTACTACTCATACTACTACTGTTACTACTAGTACTACAATTACTATTACTACTACTAATACTACTACTACCACTACTAATGCTACTACTACTCTTTAGCCCAGCAAACTAGAAGTTATTTGCCCGGACTGATACACTCGCGTTGGATGATGATTGAAAACGCTCCCCACCCTGGCCGTATGATGTGACATTAACAGACAGATCCTGCGCTTGCCATTCCAGTCAGGTGAGCAGGTCCACGCCAGCTCCCCAGTCCTGCCTGTGGCTGCATTCATTTGAAAATGCAAAGCTTTGAAAGCAGAGCCAGCCCTACACCGAGCATCGAAAAATAATACAATAAGACGTCGCACAATCACAGTTTCCCCTTAGGCACATATTTAAATATATTTCCTTTATTCCATTTTCTCCCCCGTCTTCCAAATATACTCCGCTTTCAAACACATATTGATTCTTAAAATCAACACCCGTCTCGCATTTTAAGAACCAAGTAACAATTCCTTTTTCCCCTCACAACGCCATTACAAAATGACATTACCGCTCACAGCAGAATCGTCTATGATATAATGTGGCAACATGCAGAAAGCACAGAAATTGCCCGATAGAAAATCTGAGCCAATCTTGACACTCAATAAATGTAAAAAAATCTCAGTGCCTCAGCGCATCATCAACTCTGACGCTGAGTCAGGCGGTTAGGCGAAGCCTGTCTCGAAACCTCGAGCATGAATCCTCTGAACTGGGTCAAGAGCCATCTTGACCTGTCCCGGTGTAAGCCTTTTAATTGCTGTGTTTGCTCTCAGGACAATCCTACGACTCCGGGAGGAAGAGCTGTGACCGAAGACCAACAAAGAGATCCATTCACGGACTGCACCCCCCGCCCCAGTGCCCGTTTTTCCTCCTATAGAGCCACAATCTGTCGGGCTCCGCATCCAGCCCCTCCGACGCCTTCCCTCACAGCAGTCAGAAAGGCTGCTGCCGCAGAGACGATTGGTCACAGGTCAAAGCGTATCCCACTTCCCAATTATCACCCAGAAAAGATCTGCATAAATTAAAAGCGCGGAGTCATTAAATCCGTCGCGCGAAAGGCGACTGCTCACTCTCAGGCAACATCTGCCGCCGTCAGGAACGCCTGAGATAATACGGCGGAAAAGTGTAACCACTCCGTGATATAAGCGCTCTCCCCCTCGAAAAGCTGACAGACTGGATGTTCGCCGTGCAGATATTTTACAGGTAGAATATGAGAAGCGGGCGTAGAAACATAACGCACGAAACACTGCACCACTCTGGAGGACGAAGGCTGTCCTGAGGGTCAGCACGCAGACGGAGAAAAGAAGCGAATCGCTGGCGAGATGGGGACGGCATTACGACGCACAGGACGCGGGTCTAGCCCCTTTCTGTTTCTGCCTTTGTGGAATACTAATCCACTGTTTTTTCCCCTTCTTCCAGAGTTGCCCATTGTCTTTCTTTTCATTGTGTCATTTTCACCTGAACAAATAGCAGTAGCAGCTTCAGCGTGTCTGTGTGTGTTGTTGGGAGAAAGTACTGCAGAGGTGTCCTGGTCAACACAAGCTGTTTGAAACCCACCATACCTGAAGTGACAAGGCAGGGTCGGCCCCTCTGCTGTCGAGTACCTGGTGACTGTTTGCAAGAGACATAGCCTAGACATGAACCTGCAGAGAAGCAATAAGGCCTACCCTGTCCCAGCTGTAAGGCTTATGCCGGTATTGTGGCAAATGACCTTTTCCAACTGAGCAACACCCTGCCGTAAAATCCAGCTATGCCAGCTTGATAATTGAGCTGGTCAAGTTGGTCATAAGCAAGTCTAACTGGTTATGAAGCTGGTCTATCTGGGTATGAGCTGGTCAACCAGGATGGCCAAGCTGGTTATGAAGCTGGTCTAGCTGGGTATGAGCTGGTCAACCAGGATGGCCAAGCTGGTTATGAAGCTGGTCTAGCTGGGTATGAGCTGGTCAACCAGGATGGCCAAGCTGGTTATGAAGCTGGTCTATCTGGGTATGAGCTGGTCAACCAGGATGGCCAAGCTGGTTATGAAGCTTGTCTATCTGGGTATGAGCTGGTCAACCAGGATGGCCAAGCTGGTTATGAAGCTGGTCTATCTGGGTATGAGCTGGTCAACCAGGATGGCCAAGCTGGTTATGAAGCTTGTCTATCTGGGTATGAGCTGGTCAACCAGCTAGTAGCTGTTTCAAAACATAGCTTGAGCAGGTCAAACCATGTCAATGGGATCTGAACTGGTCAACCAGCTAAACCGTGTCAAGCTGGGAGCTGGTCTGAACTGGTCAACCATCCACCAGCCGTTTCGAAACCTAGATTGAATTGCTTTGCTCACAGCAGGGGAGCCCACATATAATAGATTCATTATGCCACATAAATCTATACAAACTCATAATTGCACAACCGCCAGAGTTAGAAAAAGACTAAAATGCAATACTTAAATATAATGATTATTCCGGCAACGGGATTCTTTGTGTATTGGGAATCAGTTGTCTGCAGCATTGATAGAAGGAGAAGCATAATTCAGAGATTTTAACCTTACTACTTATTAGCACTCTGAAGATGCCTGGCAGAACATCAATAGCATCAGCAGCATCTCGGCGACCCTTTTCAATAAAAACACAGAGTGATTAACGATAAATCATATCTAATTTAGAGCTAGTGTAAAATACACAGCTTAATAATATTACAGCCTTGGGCTTACTGTAGGTTGAATGTGAATAAAATAAAACTCATATGCAATGCTAAAATGTACATAATGATCTCATTAGCAAGGACCTAAAAATAAGGTACTGCTCCAATGGAAAAGAGAAGTGGCAGAAATCTCACACGCAGTGCAAAGTTAGATTCCCTGAAGCAGGCATACGGTATGTATTGCACTTTCTGTGTTTCAAACTGAGGATATTTTCATAGGTTAAACAAAGACTCTGAATCTGAAAGTGTATTTATTGCTACACTCACAGAGAATTTTATTAGGTATTTATTAGACTTTTTTTTTTTACTTTTACTGCTGTAGCCTATCCACTTAGAGTTATGATGCATTTTGTGTTCAGAGAACCTGTTCTGCATTCCACTGTTGTAATGTGGGGTTATTTGCATTACTGTCAGCTTTGACCAGTCTGGCCATTCTCCTCTGACCTCTCTCATTAACAAGGCGTTTCTGTCTGCAGAACTTCTGCATACTGGATTAAATTTTTTTTATTTTTTGCATCATTCTTTGCAAACAGAGACTGCGTGAAAATCCCAGGAGTCACCCTGTCTGCCACCAACAATCATTCCACTGTCAAAGTCACTTAGATGACATTTTTTCCTCATTCTGACGGTTGATGTGAATGTTAACTGAAGCTCCTGACCCATAACTACATGATTGCACTGCTGGCACACAATTGGCTGATTAAATAATCGCATGAATAAGTAGGCATAACAAAGTAAATAAATAAATTCCTAATAAAGTGCTCATTGAGTGTATTATCGCATTGTAATCCAGACACATTATGTCTTCACACAGAGCATGTTTCAACCACTGTTTACTACTTCCTGCCAGCAATCATTCTCTCATTATATTTAACTGCACTATTCCGGTTTCAACATATATTTTAGAATGTCACTTTTCACCATCCTCTTGTTATCCACGCAATTAAAGGCACTGGAAAGTGAAATAATACTCATTACTCAAATCCTAGATCCCTGTACAGCACCCAACTGTTCATTTAATTACTAATATTTAACTAATGAATAAGTCCTTCACCCTTCAGTTAATACATTGTGTGTCTGTGTGTGTGCGTGCGTGTATGTGTGTGTGTGTGTGTGCGTGTATGTGTGTGTGTGCGTGCGTGTATGTGTGTGTGTATGTGTGTGTGCGTATGTGCGTATGTGTATGTGCGTGTCAGTCTGTGTGTGTGTATGTGCGTGTGTGCGTATGTGCATACATGTATGTGTGTGTGTGTGTGTGCGTGTGCATGTATGTATGTGCGTTTGTGTAGGTGCATATGTGTATGCGTGTGCGTGTGTGTATATGTGTGTGTATGTGTATGTGTGTCTGTATGTGTGTGTGCGTGCGTGTGTGTGTTGGGTGAGGTGATACAGACTCCAGTGTGTGTATGTGCATATGTGTATGTGCATATGCATATGCATATGAGTATGCGTGTGCGTGTGTGTATGTGTGTGCGTGTATGTGTATGTGTGTGTGGGTGTGTGTGTTGGGTGAGGTGATACAGACTCTAGTGTGTGTTGATAGTGATCTGGCGGTGTGAGGGCTGAGGGGGGTTTGGATTCAGAGCCAGTCACGCATGTAGACCGTGCTCAGAGCCGGGTGTTGCCCTTGGTAACACCCTGCAGTGAGCAGCACTTCCGTCAGGGGGCTGGGGTGTCAGCATGAATATTAATGATCCTTTCCCCTCCAGCTTAGCATAAGTTCAGAGGTCATCCAGCTAGCCAGGAAAAGCCCAGGGGATGATGGGAAGGCTGTGCAGCAGCCGTCGGCAATGTGACGGATTCTTATCCGTCGATACCGTTACTCAGGAGGATACACCTTTACTTAAGGGTTACAGCACACTGCACAAACACCCCACCCTGCCTAACGCAACCATTACTATTTTTATTTAATAACCCCGAGTGATTTCCAAGTGGCAAGGTCAACCACATTCAGATTCAATGCAACTGTATGGCAAAAATCCCTTGAACTCCTCTACAAAATACTTGAAGCTAAAGCCACCTGCTCACTTCGTAACACACTGAATGCTTCAAATGAAAGCATTCTCAGTTAAGAATCCGGCATTGATTTTTAGATGCCACTCAAACAGCATAAGTAGACAGAAAAGGTTAAATCATACTGCACCTTTTCAAGTACACTCATTTTTCATGAAAAAACATTTTCAGGAGAGGAAGAAGAGGAGCACAATTCTGTATTGGGAATTACCTTTTCTTCACGAAGCCAAACCAAACCTAAAGAAGCCCTTTTCCATTGTGGAGCCTTTACACTGACAACAATGGATGACATATTCTGCCTGTGAATAAAAACGTTTCTGTACTATGTAGTCTCAAAAGAGTGGTAATGGCAGTTTAGAAAATGTGATAGAAAAATGTAAATCCCAACTGAACATTCCGCCATTCATCCCTACGGACTTTCCGAACCTTCAATATCTCGGACATTAATGGGAATATCAAAAAGCTGTGAACAAGCACACCATCATGCCGGAAGTTTTCCAGTTGGTTTGGTGTCGATAGCTCGAAAACTGTGGGAGGAGGTTGGTGTAAAATTAAAAAAAAAATAAAGCTAAAGAATAACAGTAGTTATTCACAGTAGCTTCGCAAACCTCACTAATTACACACTGTAAAAGTATGAACTCTATCACCTGTATACTTAGGTTTAATATATAGATTAAACCTCTCAGTCTATCACACACACACACTGACAGATAAGCCTTTAAAATGTAATTGCATGACACATTTTCATTCAAGTAGGTAACTAAGAGTGAGTGAGTCTCATTGAATCCAACATATTTGAATTCAGCCCAGTCTCATTTCTTCCCCATTCTGACATTTAGTCTGAAAAACAGCTGAACCTCTTGACCACATCTGCATGCTGTTATGCATTTAGCTGCTGTCACTTGATCGGCTGATTAAACATTTGCATTAATGAGCTGGTGAACAAGTTCACCTAATAAAGTTGTCCCTCAAAGCAATTTTTCAGAGCCACAAGCACATTCTCATAGGTAAACTTTTTGCAGTTTTAAAATGAAATGTCCACTCGGGGTGGTAACGAAGCTCAGACAGTAACATTATTCTTTTTTTTTTTTATGTATCCTCCGGAACTTCTTATTTTTACATATCAGGCAGACTAGTGTCATGTGGTAGCTGTGCAAATTATAATGAAGAACATTTTTTTAATAGGAAATAAGATAACCTTTCCCCAAACGCACCGGACCCTCCTGCTTGATTAGTTTCAATTGAATACAGTTCATCGTATTTACGCCAAGTAGTCTCATATGCTATTGTATAAATGTGGATTTCTCACCCAGATCGCAAACCACAGAAGCTGACATGCTAACCACTGGACTGAACCACTACTCTACTGACAAGCCCATCTTTTCAGCATATGTGCCTCTTCTCCAGGAATTTAAGGCCTATAGGCCTACTTCCCTTTACCACCCCCAGTGGACATTTGATTTAAAAACTGCAGCAATGTGTATATGGGAGGACGTAATTGCGCCTCTGCGAATAACAGCTCAGAGGTACGTGTCTGCCATGAGACTGGGTAGTTTGAAGTACATAAGCAGCATTAAATGGCTGATTTGGTCTAATGTAATTTAAACGGGCTCTCTCAACCCATTCATTTCTCTGTTTTTGAGCAATTATCTTTATTGGTTTTGTATACATACAAAGTACAAACAGGGGGGAACATGGGGATCTATACCACATCCTTCCCCCTCCCCTATCATATGACTCATTCAGACGTACAGTATACAGTAAACAGCAGCCACTTCACCAACACAGTCCATCACTACAAAGTACAATACAAACCTATTCCTTTCAACTGTTAAAGGATGAATGTGACAAGTCTGTGTAAATCCTATGTGATGTAATTGGATTGGAATGTTTTGCAACAAACAAACATGAACTTATCAGGTGAAATGAACCAAATGACCAGAAATTTGTTACCAATCAGATTCAACCGCAAGTCTTCCCAAATCCTTTCTTTTGCCATTTTCATTGGTTGATATGACAAACCTAACATGCCAAAATAAAGGTTCTCCTTAATCCACATATCCAATTTAGTTCCATATCCCAAATCGATTTTAATATTACAAAGACAAATGAGAAAGGCGTGTGTGCAAAACACATACGGGTATGCACTCCACCCTTCATGTGGCTAGCGTATTTCATCATTTTCTAAAAGGTCTTGCGCTAGAACATATTGTTTTATCATCAGATATATCTAATCACTTCTCATTTAAAAAGCAGTGATCTGAAGATGGAAGTGACCTGTGCCATAATCTCCACTGGAGTGAATCAGCAAGCTCAGAGGCACAGCAGCTGCTGGGTCTCCTTAAAGCCCCAATTACACCAAGTCTCACTTCTCCAGAACAAAAGGGCAGAGTGGCAGGGCAGTAAATGGTAAATGTCAGCATTTATATAGCGCCTTTATCCAAAGCGCTGTACAATTGATGCTTCACATCCACCCGTTCACACACCAATGGCGATTGGCTGCAAGTCACCAACCAGCTCGTCAGGAGCATTTAGGGGTTATTCAGGGACACTTCGACACACCCAGGGCAGAATCGAATCGGCAGCCCTCTGACCGGCAGACGGCTGTTCTTACCGCCTGAGCTAATGTCGCCCGAGTAGAAGAAGAAAAATGAGTGGACGTGAAAACAAATAATCAATTTGAAAACACACACTCATACACATAATACATACATGCCCACACTGTACATACACATACAGTACATTACAACACTGTCAAAAAGCACAACATAAGAGTTGGATATTACACCAGTACCAAAGACGATCCACCACTCTCAAGTACCTTCTCCCTGAAGGAAAATTCATGTCTGTCGGTCTGCTGCCTGTAAATATTGATCTCAGCAGAATGGCCTTGTCTAGAAAGGGCCCTGTGGATATTATTTTGCTCAAACTACTGTTTACAGTCACCAGAATTACCAGAAGCACTTGTGTTGTGTTTCCCCTTTACTTTTGGCTAAAGTAAAAGTACTATAACAACAAAATGGTGCACACACCAACACAAGCACAAAACAATACAAGCAGCACAAGGATGACAGTACTTTAAATAACTTAAATTCGGTGAAATGTGCTTTTTGCTTTCCCCACATTAAACAACGGGGTCAAAAATAAACGCTGAATGGACGAAAAGGCTTTGTGAACAGAACGCATATGTATTGTACTGCATATGTAAGACCGACGCTTCTCACAGAAAGGTTTTCTGTTATTTTTATGCAGTTATTTGCTTTGCATTTTACTCTTACTTTTAAATGCATTGCCTGCTATTATGCATTGCCTGCTGTTATACCACTGTGAAGCACTCACCTACTATTACAGGTGTTCGGCAAGGGAAAACAATTATTACCATTGTTATTATTTATGTATGTTTTGTATTTCTTTTATTTTTATTTATTATTCCTTATTCCTTATTCTTTATTATGAGTTGTTATTATTGTTATTAGAGGGGTGTCATCAGTACTTTGCCATCAATGGAAAGCACTACAGTGCATTGAGCAGTAATACAAATATAGGCATGATTAAGGATCAATATAACAGTTATAATAACTCTCTCCCTCTGCGCCCGGGATCCATGTCTGTATGTCCTTTTCTGCGGTACACAGCATTTGCTTCATATGTAAGTGTGAAGAGACTGAACATTTTCCATACGGCCCGGCACACACCGAACACGGAACAGTCCTGGAAAATAAAAAGTCTGACAGGTTGACAGGTGTCCTCCCACAGCCGAACACAGCAATAAAAGAAATGCAGTCGCTATATACGTATCTCTATATACGTATACGCTTGAGACTTTAGAGCACTGTAATGGGATTCGCATTTTCTTTGACACGATACAATGAAAAGCTCTGAGGCAGCCTGCAGCCTACAGTAAGTCAGTCTTCAGCCAACACTAAATACTATACCCCTCACCCCCCTCCCACACACACACACACACCCAATCCCCCCTGGTCTCCCCCCTGCAGTCTCCTCGCTTTGTTTTGCACCCCGAGACACTTTTAATATTCCCACAATCAATCTCCGGCATTCCCCTGGGATTCTGTCAGCAGTATCGCACTCTCACGGTCACACAAACAGTTTCCACCCACGTGTATTTGTACACAGCTCACACACAGCGCAAGCTCATCGGATTTCAGAGGGACGTGTCGCTTTGTGTAGGCCCCTGTTTGCCACCCCTAACCCCCCCTGCACACACACACACACTCACACACACACACACACACTCACACACACTCACACACACTCATACACATACACACACTCACACACACACACACACTCACACACACACACTCACACTCACGCACTCACACACTCACACACATACACTCACACACACACACACACACTCACACACACACACTCACACACACACACACACACACACACACACACTCACACACACTCACACACACTCATACACATACACACACTCACACACTCACACACACACTCACACACACACACACACTCACGCACTCACACACACACACACACACTCACACTCACACACATACACTCACACACACACACACACACACACACACACACACACACACTCACACACACACACACACACACACACACTCACACACACTCACACACACTCATACACATACACACACTCACACACTCACACACACACACACACTCACACACACACACACACACACTCACGCACTCACACACACACACACACACTCACACTCACACACATACACTCACACACACACACACACACACACACACACTCACACACACACACACACACACACACACACACACACACACACACACACACACACACACACACACACTCACACACATACACACACTCACACACACACACCGTTGTAATCTCCTTGCTACGGAAGGGCAGCCTGGCACACCACATTCCAAATCAGAAAAATCTTGATATAGTCTGTCAGCAGATAATCCCCTCTGCTAAAAAATATGTCAATTTCTTAGGGCGATGGGTACTTATGTGCCACGTCACAGCTAAAACCGTGCACTCGGGGGAAATCAAAAACAGGGGACCTTGTAATGATCTGCTGCAACCTAAATCAATAGAGACACATAATTCAGTCATTTCACATGTCCCCCCGTAACTTCAGCAGGGACAAAAAGCCCAGTAGCTGGGCTTGCTATAATGCTGCACCTTCATCTAAGCTACAAAATATATATTTTTTCTCTGTCTCTCTTGAAGGACCTTCCTTGGCTGTTTCAGGTAACTGCTTGCACTGTTGTCTACCATCGATAATCTCCCCTGCAGTAAGTGCCGCTCACAGCGTTAACTCAGTGGTGCCTGAAATGGAAGCGTACACAGCCTCCTCCGCTCTCCTCCATCACTGCTTCTGAATGCTTACACTGGACAACTGACCTCAGGTAAACAGATCCGCAAGAACTCAATCAAATGAAATAAAGTAAAAAAAAAAAAAAAATCCATTATGATATGAAAAACAGTATTCCACATATAGAAACTAAAACAATATAAAAACATGATACATACACTCACTGAGCATATGCTCGGAGAGTGTATATATCATGTTTTTATATTGTTTTAGTATGTATATTATATATATTTATATATATTACTAGATTGACTAACTTATGCAGTTCATGCTTTACAGTTTTTTTACAATCGTTTTCCCACTTGTCTCAATACCATGTCCACTTTTTCAAAACACTTAACACATTCACCATATCATTAGACTATGTGAGCTAAACTGTGGATATTTTTGCATTGCTTTCATACTAAAGGCATTCAATCACCACTTCTTCCAAAATTCATGAATACCTCTCTCAGTCAATGTTCACTACCAGCAAAAGTTTGTCCAAATACAGCAAATTTTGCAGACATTTAGATACTCTGTTCAAAACAGTTAACTTTCAGTTCAAAACCCAATAAAATTCTGATCATTGTGGAAGGAAATATGCTGCATTTTGGCAGAAAAATGAAACTATATGCTTGAAATACGTAAGACAGATCATTCTGATTTGAGCAGAAAGTTTATTCAGTTTATTCAATTTTTTTTGTTTGCAGCCTTGTTACCATCTGTGCAAAAGTGATCATACTTGCATTGAAATGTGCACGTATATAGGGTAAATATAGATGTAGTTGTTACTGAAGAGATTTTTCCGCTATTACTGCTGTATATGTACTGCTGAAACACCTGGCTGTCATTTCAGTGAACAACCTGCCCAGGTGTTTGTTGTTTGTGCCCCGTTACCACATACACAAAAGGGGCCATCTTTGGATTGGCATTTGAATTCTTTAGCCTTGGTGGGGAAAATGGATGCAGCCAGAGGCAGAGGAAGAAGACGTTGCGGAAGAACAAGAACAGTTGTGTCTGATGAAATCAGAGCCACAGTCATTGGTAAATCATGGTCTGTCCCTGAGGGAAGCAGGTTGAGGGTTCAACCAAACTTGCCTAGATCCACAGTGGCTTCAATAGTGAGGATTTTCAGGCAAACCAACAGGTACTATACAGTATTTGCAGCATTCTGACTGAAGGAGTTCAATTGATGTGTATATTACAGCAGTACTGTGATTTGAAAAGTCTCCAGAAAAAGCAGATGTATCAGTGCACATTTGTCTGTGACACACTACAGGACCCAGCGGTTACCTCACACAGTCACACAGGGGGAAGGGGAAAAATGTTTATGCCTCAACAGGAGGATACAATAGTCGGGATGGTCATTGTCAACAACAGCATCAGGCTAAGAGAAATATGCAACAACATAATCGCAGACAACAACATATATCCAAACACTGACAGTGTAAGCACTACAACCATTTCAAGAGTGCTACAGAAACATCAGATCAGGATGAAATGGTTGTACACTGTCCCCTTTGACAGGAACTCTGAGGGTGTCAAGGTACTCAGATACCAATATATGTGAAGGTGTAGGACCACCACCCACATGAAAAGTCACTTCCAGATGCAATGCCGGCTGGGTGTATGGACATAACAGTGGAACACATCCAGGGCTGGAAAAGCCACACAAAGAGATGTTTTCCTTGGTGTATAGAAAGAGATAACATTTGGAGTGATGTTGATGAAAATCGATGGCCAAATGCAGAGGACAGGATGGATGGGCCAGGCCAACAGTAGACTTCTGATACTGATAGGCAGACAATATATGTGCGAATTAGTGTATATAGTGAAAATATTGCTTTTTGGTATGTATTTGTTATTGATTGTAATGTATTTTGAGTAATTGATTGTATTGTATTTTTCTTTTCTGAATTACAGTATATTGCACTGTGAGAACAAATGTCAAAATACTGTAAACCCTCTGAAGAATACTGTTGCTTTTGTGATTTGTTTCTTTATCATATATTGTTTTACATTACACAGTAAAAATTGTGATTCTGGGTTTCCAATATAGTAAAACATTCATTAATTTACAGTTTACTGTAAAATGTAATGTAATGTAATGTAATGTAATGTAATTTACCACACTCAGTCATGACATCTATTGTGAGAGGCAAACCAACAGATCAGAAGTTTCTTTAGCTGCTTGGCTTGAAATATTTGTGGATGCAAAAATAGAGGAAAGGGAAACACATAATATATGTATTTAGCAATGCTCCAAGTTGTTTGTGTTTTGTAGTTCATTGAACATTGAGTGAAAAAGTAGTCTTATGGGAGAAAGCATGTGCTATAGTTATGGCAGCATGAGTCACTTTTGGGTGAAATATTAAGTGTTTTGGTGGTTGAAGTGCCTTTTGCACCAAAAGTTAACTGATTTGCTCAGGTGTGTGTTTCAAAAGCACACTGTGTGAAGAGTTTTGAAAAAGTGGACATGGTATTGAGACAAGTGTGAAAACGATTGTAAAAAACTGTAAACTAAGTGCTAGGAAATGTGTACTTCAGTATTTATGTTGAATGTTGTATAATTTGGGTGGTGGGGGGGGGGGTTATACTCATTTTAATGTGTACATTTATTTCTGAAAATACGAGATGCAATAAAAGGAAAATAGGGAAAATGCCTTTCTTCACGTGTCCTACATTCATATAAACCTGTCCAGCACATACTGCGTGGCACAACTGGTTCACTTCAGACAACATGCATGCAGCACCTGCCAACCCAAACTTACATTCACCAACTGGGAACCCAAACTTACATTCACCAAGTGGGAACCCAAACTTACATTCACCAACTGGGAACCCAAACTTACATTCACCAACTGGCAACCCAAACTTACATTAACTACCTAGCAGCTCAAACATACATGCACCACCTGGCAACCCAAACATGTATGCAACACCAGGCAACCCGAACACGCATGCACCACCTGGCAATCTGAACATACATTCACCACCTGGTAACCCAAACTTACATTCACCACCTGGCTACCCAAACTTACATTCACCACCTGGAAACCGGAACTTACATTCACAACCTGGCAACCCAAACTTACATTCACCACCTGGAAACCAGAATTTACATTCACAACCTGGCAACCCAAACTTAAATTCACCACCTGGCAACCCGAACAGTCAAGTTCCATTACCGCATCAATTCCAGGGATACATTAATATGTTTATATGTAGTCTCATACGCTGATATGTTGCTAACCTAATGGCAGCAGAATTTAGTGTTTTCCAGTGGCATGGTCATGTGGATCTTTTAAGGTACACCATGGACTTTAACCTGAGACTGCCTGATGTTGTGTGCAGCACAACGAAAACTGAAATTTCAGACAAACTGAAATTTACTGGCCTAAAGCACAATCAGAAAATTATCCAAATGTATTGTATGGTCTTCTCATTAATCAATGAGTCCATAGAGTAAACTGATGAGTTTTACGTGGGAGGGCTATTTGCTCAGGCTCATTACAGGCTTGCAGGAAGCGCAGCCTTGATTGCAATGGGAAATAAAATCAGCGTGCTTGTCATTGGTTTTCTTGGCTAAAATCAGATGAATCAGATTAAGCGGTTTATCCTCGTGGCCTTTTGATAGGCCTTATATGCATTACAGCCTTAAAGCTCTCAGATCCCTGACAACATGCGCTTTGTTAGTCAATAACAGAATCAAAACTTGTAGAAACCCAGGCACACCTCCCAGATATGGTCTGAAAAAAACAGCTCAAGCTAGGTTCTGAAACCGCCTGTAGCTGGTTGACCACTTCAGAACCGGCTCCCAGCTTGACATGGTTTGACCAGTTTAAGCTATGTTTTGAAACCAGCTACCAGCTCAGACAGGCTATCAGCACTAGCTTGTCGACCAGCTCATACCCAGCAAGACCAGCTTATGGTCAGCTTAACCAGCTCTACTTTCAAACTGGTCAAGCTGGCATAGCTGGATTTTACAGCAGGGCACTGTTTGTGTGTTAACCCTCATTCAACCACCTCGACTGGTCTAGCCATTGTCAACCACGGGATCATGCTACAGTAGTTATTCTGTACTATTATATCCACAGCTATAACCACACAATGACATTGAAAGTAAAGAAGCTGTCCTATTAAGGCACTATCCTTGTGCACTGACAGGCCCCGCGGTCAAATATCAAATTTGGACCATGGCAGCACGGAGAGTGGCCAGCAGCCTGGTTCCAGAGTCGCACAGGGACTGGAGGGTGCCAGACCGGACCCCGGCAACCCCCGTAGGTGGATCGGGCCCCTACAGGCCTACCTCTCCAGCCGCACGCAAAGAGTCTTCCTCACACTCATGTCTGTGTGAGCCCGACCTGCAAACGGCAGTGCGACGAGAAGCAATCTCTGGAGGAAAGTGCAGAACCTGTCTGCTCTCAGCAGAGACTGCGGTAATGAGCACTGATTGATATGATTGGGCATCAATCACAAATTATGGTGAAAAAAAGGGAGGAGGGAGAGAGCATTAAAAATAAAGGCAGAAAGAAAAAAAGAAATTACATGAAGTCAAGAATGTTTATATGTAAATTACAGGTTTCCTATGACACCCCATTCATTAATAGTTTGTATCTACCGAATGATTCTGACTGGTGAGGTATGTACGATATTTCCACGGCGTATAGCGTAAGCGGTATATAGAGGCGTATTCATTGCATACTATTAATACGATGGGTGGGATGATCTTCTATGATGGTGGAGTCCATAACATACGCACAACCCCATGCAATAAGAACATCATAGTTCTTGTTTGTGTTTGAAAGTTTTGCGCAGGGGTCTCAAACTCCACTCCAGGAGGGCCACAGTCTCGTCTGGTTTATGTGAGCTAATTTCGGCCTGGAAAACCAGGTGTGCAGACTCTTTCATCAATCTTTTCATCAATTACTTAGATCAAGCAGTTAAGTGTAGGAACACATAGAACAAAATACAGGAGCCCTCCAGGATTTGAGAATGAGACCCCTGGTTTCGAGGAAACAGGAAAAATACACAATTAGGCACAACCTAATTTATCACCATAGCAACTCTCAATATCTGCCGGCAACATGTCGTGCAGTGTTGTGCATGCCGCTTGGATACAAAATGCCACCTTATTATAGTGCTTTCTACCTGGCACAACAGCTCAATAGTAATAACTCAGCCTGCCTGGCTGCTGCCTCTACTGCTCTGTAGGTATTCAGAGGAAAGAGGCCAATGAAACTGTTGTTGCGTCATGCGCCCAAACCTCACTCTTATTGAAATGAGCAGGTAAAAAAGTTTTGTGTGCTTTTGGTTACCTTTGGGGGTAACCAAAAGCTTGACTATTGTTGGTGATCAAGATTAGCCACCCTTCTTAGGATCAAGGAAATAAATAGTAAGTTTGATAACTATTGCAACTGTTCCACTATGAATACATGTTCATGTTGCTCCAGTACATTTCAGGACCCATGCACTGTACCTGTATAAGCTCAAGACACTGAAAAAGCACTATGATGAGACTAATGAAGAATTTGGCTATAGTATTTCACAGCATGTACATTAAAACTAGCATGGATTGGATGAGGCAAGAAGAAGTAAAGAAATCATCATTTCTACACTCTTGGCCAAGACAGAAAAAACAGCTCAAGCTATGTTTTGAACCTGCTGGTAGCTGGTTGACGAGTTCAGACCAGCTCCCATCTTGACATGGTTTGACCGGCTCAAGCTATGTTTTGAAATGGCTGGTCCCAGGTTGACCAGTTACCAGTTCAGACAAGCTACCAGCATTAGCCGGTTGACCAGCTCATACCCAGCTAGACCAACTTCATGACCAGCTTGGCCATGCTAATCGACCAGCTCATACCCAGTAAACCAGCTCAATTTTCAAGCTGATGAAACTGGCATAGCTGGTCTTTACAGCAGGGAATGCTTCCAATTTATGAGCAGGCCTCTGAATTCTATTTGAAGCTCATTTATTTCTTTAATACAGAAGGCGCCATGCAACTGACACTTATCCAATGTCACAACTGTCACCAAAGAAAATGACAGATATCACTTTCGTTGGGGCTATTAATTCCGGTTAGCCACATGTCAACAGGAAATATGCCTAATAGCCAATCGAAGCAAAGCCCCCTGTGTCATCCCTGGCACTCATTAGGGGGAAAAAATAGGTTTTCATACGTTTAGAAAATAAACAAACTCCACAGCAATGAATTAAAAATGACATTCAACATGCAATTGTCCAATTAATTATGTAGGAGCATATTTGACAGGTTTATTCCATAGGGGTTATGAACAGAGTAAAAGGGTGTAAATTTGATTCACTAAATCAGGGCATGGTCATTTGTCACCAACACATGATTGACTTTCTAGCAGAATCCAAGGTGTTATCAATCAGAAGTCTGGGGCTGCAGCTCTAATTGCCATGGCAACGACAGGTGAAGGACAACAGCGTATGAGCATGTTTCCACAGAATCTCTCCTCGCAGTTCTCGTAGCTTCGCTCATACACAGAGGCAGTTGCTCACGGTGTGCCCTTCAGTTCAGTCAGGCTGAATTACGGCCTTTTGGCAGAGGACCGGAAACCTCATTCAGGGCCTGAAACTCATAAGAGAATCTAAATTTGATTCAGTACTCCAGACCACAGTGCAAGAGCCCAACCTGTGAATATTTCTTAAAGTTGCTGTAATAGTAGTAATTTAGCTGACGATTTTATCCGAAGCAATTTACAGTCGATCAGACTAAGCAAGGAACAATCCCCCAGCAAAGGATGTTTCCGTGGCTACCACTGTCATTTGGTACAATTTACTTTGAGGTTGATTAATGTGATCAGTCAAGTACCTTAACTAATTTATTAGGACATTAATTGGGTGTGTTTTTAGATGAGAATGATAAAATATAAAATATATAAAAGCCATTAGTAGTCTTTATACACATCTCAGTTTCCGTTTTATACCTTTTTTCTTTTCACAAATGCCCCAAAAATGAATTCATGAAATGGAAAAGGATGTCCCACCATCTTGCCTCCCCACACACACACACACAAACACACACACACACACACACACACACACACACACACACACACACACACACACACACACACACACACACACACACACACCACACAGAGAATAAGGATGCACTCTCACTCAAACATTCTCCTTTGTCTACCATCTCTAAACTGAACTTATTTCACCAATGCCTACAGTACTTGAAACCACTCTGGGCCAGATGTAATTTCAAGTTTTCCGGGATGTCGGAAAGTTACTGACTTCACTTAAGTAGGTAAAGTTTCTAAAAAGTCTAAAAAGAAGCTATTCAAGATGCCACATGTCCTGTGCAACTTCTCTTGAATTCAATTTCATGTGTATCATTCAACCCAAAAAAACAATGCACACGGAAAGCACTTCCAGCTTATAAACATATAACAGCACATTCGTAAATAAATACATAGATGTGAAGATATCCAACAAGGCAAAGTAGTTAATATGCCTTGACAGTACCGAGTCTAAATTTAATTAGCAAAAAATATTTATTTTGAAATAGTTATAAGACAAATTGACCCTGTAAAAATGTATTATTTTAAACACTGCTAGGTACACTCACTGAGCACTTTATTGGGAACACCTGTACACCTACAATCTCTAGAGTTTACAGAGAAGGGAGTGAAAAACTAAAAACATCCAGTGAGCAGCAGTTCTGCGGGCATAAGCGCGTTGTTAATGAGTGATGTCAGAGGACAAAGGGCCAGATTGGTCGAAGCTGACAGGAAGGTAACAGGAACGCAAATAACCACACATTACAACAGTGGTATGCAGAAGAGCATCTCTGAGCACACAACACGTCAAATCGAATAAATACCTAATAAAGTGCTTACTGAGTGTATGCAATTACGTTCAGGCGCTTCGGATGATATTTTACAGTTCATAAGTACAGTGCTACAGAAAGCCATTCACTGATTGATCAGAGGACTTGATTGAACATGGCTGCAGGCCATGGTTGGCCCCAGGACTTGAGGCGGATGAATATGCTTTGAAGGGGAAGTGGTTCTTTAAAACAGATATCCTCTTATATTCCTCACAGCCACTGCTACACACGACAGCTACATCACCCTATGTACAGAGCGATGCAAACTGGTATTTGACTCTATGCTGGCCTTGAACATAACATATGCGCATGTTTCACAAAGGTGTCGAAGCAGAACTGAACGGTTGATGCTTCTTTAATAAACTGGCAGTCGTATGCAACCGCACTACACATCATCCTCCAAAATACAACATTTTGCCATTCAAACCACATGGTAATAAATAACGTCGATACCGTATTATAATAAATGTTGCAAAACTGCATATTATCATAGGTTAGACGGTCTATACTGTGAAAATATTTTTTTCTCCCTCCTGATCCAAGATTCCATTTCAATATTGAATGATATCATGCTGTTTTTATTTAAACAGTCAGCCATGGGTATTCAAATATAAAAGGGTAATGTAATCTTCCATGAAAAAACATTCAAGGAAAGATGCCGTGTAGTCTATAAAATTTCAATACAAGGGAACAGAAAACTAAGATTGTTAGCTTATCACCCATGTCCAATTGCCAGATGATATGATCCATTCAACTCAATTTTCTATATAATGCATTGTTCCATAGTACATGCAATAGTGCTCATTTTGCATTTCCATTGTACACATGCTATACTAGGAAATAATATATTCTTGTCAGTGCATAGGAGAGGCATTTTTGCATACCATACAAATTGCCTGTTGAAATTAAATGTTGTCGTCGACTGTGATGTTGTAATGTAACAATAACACAATTCTGTCTAAATATTAAAAATGTGTATGCATGTAAAAATACACATAAATGCACACTCATTATTGGTTTTGACTTGTACATGCTGAAGTTGAATAGTCCACATTATAGTAAGTATCTCTCTGCTAATGACTAATGACAAATGGAGCTGTCACAAGAGAACATTTAACAGTAAAAACTGTTTTTTAGACAACAATTCCCAGCTCCCTGCGGCATTAATAGCGCACATTAAGGATAATAACTAACATAGTATTACATGGCACAAGAGCCATTGCATATGCCTAAACCTACAATACATTAGAGGACAGCACAGTTACATGAAATAACAGTTACATGAAAGAACAGAGAATGTCCAGGGACTCATGCCCAGGGCATAATGTGAGGGTAATCAAAAATCACTTTTTATGTGATATTTATGATAAACTTTCAGCAGCTGTACTGTATGTGTGTGCGATGAAGAATATCTCAGATATTTACACAAGTCTCTGAAGACTGCTTTACCTTGGCTGCTATACAGGCATTTGGGGGTTTGTGGTGCAAAATAATACACTTCAAGTAAATCCAGGGCAGCTTGTACAGTGATGCTATGCCTCCAGAGGTAGTTTGTGTATATTACACAATCGCGCCTTAAAAAATGTTGCTTTAACGTATTACATTTCCAGGACCATTTCCTAGGGCACATGCAACTTGAGACCGCTGTGAACAAGAACAGAGGTATCCAGATATAAAACTAAATAAAGACAGATGTGTATATCTGTAACTGTGAATACAGCCTATAAAATGAATGTTTTCATTCAGCATGTACTGCCTCTAGAAACAACCATAGCTGCGGTAGCTGATCTGAAGTAGCTTGAAGTGTATGCTCTTGCTTTAGACCACAAACCGCTAATGCCTCTACAGTGCGGTATACAAGCCCTCGTTAAAGACGTCTAACTTCCATAAAAAACCATCCCACACAAAAACTGTCTGCAGTGGACCAAGCAATAACGTACAATAAAACAGAAATAGGATAACAAAAAAAGCTATGTCTTTAAAAAGAAATGTTCCTCTGACATCGCCATGGTGCCCGAGTTGTCCTGTTCTAATTTAATATCATTCCATGTAGGCATACACGTTTTCCTTTCTTCACTCATTAACCTTGTAAATAATGCAGAGAACATTAATTCATATTCTTGTGAATATTTTTGCTCACAGACCAAGCTGTTTAAGCTATAAACAGCATATCAACAAATGTCAGATTATCAGCACACTAACTAAGTTATACACAAAAGAAGATATCCATCTCAGTCCGTCAATTAAACCCAGGAATTTTATTCAAACTGTTTCCCACTGAATGCTACAGGGGGTCCCCCACAATGTCACCTTGCTGTGCTCCACAACAGCATAGCGCTATAATACATGCATCTGCATAGCTCTAAAACCACTCAAGCACTGGAACAGATACACTGCATGTAAACAGTCAAATGAAACAATCTGTCAGTAGTCATGCACTAGTGTGCACATATTTTTAAATAGTTTGGATAACTATACATTTTAAAGGAACAATAGGTAAGATTTTTGTGTTAAAATATTGTTACAAGGCCATTGTAAATCCCTTACTATCATTGAAAAAGGCTCACTGACATGTTGACGCACCCTCTACCTGTATTTATAGTCCTTAAATTCGGGTTTCAAAATATGCAGTTGACGGGCTGGCACTCTGTTACAAAACATTGTATAGCTGTACAATAATTCAAGCTCATTGGTTGAAAATTGGCCACAGCCAATGGCGCTTCAACTTCATCACATTCACAGAGAAGGGTTGGGATAAACAGTGTTGTGGTTTGAGCGTATTTGTTACTGCAATTCCTCTCTTGACCATTAGAAGTCCGAAATTACCTAAATGACCTATTGTACCTTTAATATGGTAGCAACTATAGACTCAACTACAGTGTTATTATTATTAATACTGTGTTGTTGCATATTGTGTATTTTGTGTGTTTGTTTTACATTTTATGCAGCAGAGTCTTCCCTGGGGGAGGATAAAGATCTATTGATCTATTGACTGATAGCCACTTGGTAAGGATAAGACATTCCATTTGTAGGTCTAAGTAAAAAGCACACTTTGATCATTCATCCACACAGAAATCCACTATTACCACTACCGGGCAGAGACATAGGTAGGTACTGAATATAGGTACATACTGTATCAACAGAGGTACAAAGAACATTAGAGCAGATAATTTGTGTTGCATGTCAGAACAGTGAAAATGATGATAAAGTAAAAAATCATTTGTGAAAATGTTACCAAAGATAAAACAGCATTGATGTATGATAGAGAAGCAATATTTTGGCTTATGAACAGGCGGTAAGAGCAGACATCTGACAGTCGGAGGATCGCTGGTTCAATCCCGCCCTGGGTGTGTCCCTGAGTAAGACACCTAACCCTTAAATACTCCTGACGAGCAGGTTGGTGCCTTGCATGGCAGCCACTCACTGTTGTTGTCAGTGTGTGAATGAATGGGTGAATGAGAAGCCAACCATTTACCATTTACCATTGATAAAGCACTCAGAAACCCAACATACATCACACATGACTGGAAATGCTTAGATTCACCTTTTCAGTTTGAAATTTTGAAATAAAAATGACAGATAGCACATAGTAGAGCATAGCTCTTCCTGTAATCACGCAGAGGACTAACTTTACTAAACAGAGGACAGCCTGCTGTGTCAATGTGAACCATGACTCCTTGAAGTTTATTCAACCCCTATAACAAAGGCAGCCTGACATTCTCAATGTCACCAATTAGGATTATTCACCCTCCCAACATTAAAGTAACCACTGTATTGATATTGTGTTGAAATATCAAAATTTCCATCCATCAATAAAATCGTCTTTTTAAAATACCGCAAAGAAAAGGAAAGAGTATAGCATTAATAAATAATCACGCTAACCATCAAGGACTGACATAGTTGCTGTGCTGAAAACACACTGCAGTCATTACAGTACTACAGAAGATACAATTAATGTGGAAATGTTAACT
The DNA here is from genome assembly GCF_963514075.1 of Conger conger. Classification (NCBI taxonomy): domain Eukaryota; kingdom Metazoa; phylum Chordata; class Actinopteri; order Anguilliformes; family Congridae; genus Conger; species Conger conger. Next base: position 4,333,321 of record NC_083771.1, read on the forward strand.
GACACCCCTTGTTCCCTGCGACTTCGGCTCGCTATTTAACATCAGGTCCGGGCTCTGTGGCATGCTGACACGAGGATGAGAATGGCTAGCTGCTCTGTTTTAAAATGCAAACTGTATGCATCACCTGTGCTCACACGTCACGTGTACAATGAGAGAAGGTGCACGCTCTTCATAAGGAACATGGCGATAATCTGCCATCAAAAGAGCACCATGGCTGCGACTGCTTTCTTCCCCCACTCACTTCCAGTTTTGTGCTTTTCATTTTCCAGACAGAGGAATGTTTCCATTCCAATCCCAGGAGAGACGCTGTCTATTATCCGTGGCTCACGCGGAGAGAGATTACTGCACAGTAGGCCACTGTCGGTTTCAAACGGCAAGCTTTTATCTATGGCTGGATGTTTTACGCCCTAGAACTTCCTCCCAGGGTTCCAGTGTGGATATTCGCGTACGTCACCTGAGTGCAACTTGTAAACAAGAAAGCAGGTGTGAGAACTCAAGCTGGCATATCCCAAAAGGCCAGCTTCCCGGGAGCAATTAACACGGATCATGGATGTGCGTCTCTGATCAAAGGAAACGCGACTGTAGCCAGGGGAAACTCCACAGCTGTGCGCGTCACTTTAAGCGGGGAGGAAGATGATGGAGACACACTGAAGACGTGGAACTGCCTCTGAACCGTTTCTTTGATACTGTGCAACGTTATCAAGCCATCGTCGAGTATAGAGCGAGAGAATGGTTAGCCCTGCTCGCGAATACAAAATGGAAATGTGCTCAACCACACCAGAAATCAAAAAATATCCTGAATACCAGAAGTTTACTGCATTTATTAAAAACTATTTCAAGGAGACGGAATCCATTTTCCATACTAAAAAGGCTATCCTCTTGACTGTAATGCAAATGGGAGAGCTGTATTTTCCCCCACTTTGATCAAAACTGTCTGCCCTCTTTAAGGGCAAAAAAATAAAAATCCAATCAAACCAGAGTTTAAAGTGAAACTTGAGTGCTCCAGCCCTGTGGAGTTTTTAGAGACAAGAGGGGGAAGAGAAATAAGATCTTCTCAGACTGCCCTCTCTCCAGCTCCCAGACAGCCTCTCTCACACTCTCACTCACACCACGGCGCTGAAGCCCGCTCTTGGACCAGAGAGCAGCCAGGACCAGGGGGGTCAGGGGAGGTCAGGAGAGGGGTAATTGGACTGAGGGCAGCACTTTGGAAAGGTGTTGGTGAGTTAACGCAGGGTGACAACATTGGTGGGAGCGGTCATGGACTCCCTGTAATGATCCTGCCTGCGCCAGCAAGATTTCACTACTAGCGGCTGATAGCCTGGATAGCTAAAGCCTGATTCAGGCTTGTTCCGGAAGCTTCTGTATGGAGGGTCCAGAGACTCCATACAGTGGTTGCCTTCATAGTCCCAATCGCTTGAGTCTGTTCAAGACAGCAGTGCATGCTACAGAAACAATAGCTTTGTTTGACAATCCAGATCAATACAGAGCACGCTGTGTGGTTACAATGTTTTGGCAACGCATGGAGTCTCTATTTTTTGCTCCATACGGACCCTCCTCCAGAACCGGAATCTCCAGAATCTCCGTATGGAGGCTGCCGGATGAAGCATGAATCAGGCTTAAGGCGTTTGCTACAGTCAGTCACCAGGAAACGTGTGATTGACTTTTGCCCATGTCAGACAGGCAAAGAGAGATTACAAATGTATGAGATATAAAGCACAAGCAGGAAGGAAGGCAGGAATAAGGACACTGTAGTTGGGAGAATTGTTGCTCTTGTCATAGGAAGTTGTGAAAACTGGAGGTCTGAATAAACTAACATGCCATAGTTTTTCATCGTATTTGTTTTTTTGTGTGTGCCAGCTGAAACTCATCCTGACGGGGGAATGCTATTTATTTACCTGATACATATTTTTTGTGAACTCTCTCAATGGGTGGCAGACACAGAGGCGCACACACACACACACACACACACACACACACACTCATATATTCTGTGACAGATTATATGTCATGAGGGAAAGATATTAAGATATATTTTGCATGTACATGCTTTGGGAATATGAGTGCATGTTTGTGAATAAAGTGAATTTAAATAGTAATGTTTTCACCTCTGCTGTCTACTATACTAGGGGCGGCCTGTAGCGTAGTGGTTAAGGTACATGACTGGGACACGCAAGTCAGTGGTTCGATCCCCGGTGTAGCCACAATAAGATCTGCACAGCCATTGGGCTCTTGAGCTAGGCCCTTAACCCTGCATTGCTCCAGGGGAGGATTGTCTCCTGCTTAGTCTAATCAACTGTACGTAGCTCTGGATAAGAGCGTCTACCAAATGTTAATGTTAATGTACAACGGTCTCATTCTCATTCTCCAGTTGTTGTTTGTAACTGGCTTGTTTTACTGTCTTGTTGCGTAACTTTGTGTTTTATCTTAGGTCCTCCTCAAAAAAGAGATATCGATCTCAATGGGGTATTCCTGGTTAAATAAATAAAAGGGCTAATTTTGATTGACACTTGGAGTAGGATTTGCCAAAAAACCTTATTTTTTCGTTCTACAGGACATGGGAATGGGTACAGTTATTTCTGTTAAGCCAGACAGCAGTTATGGCATATTGAGGACATTGCAGCTATCTACTTCAATTCAGGTTATGAGCTTCCACTACAAGTGAAAGGGATACAGTGAATTGTGAAATAATATTTAAGTCGCAAACCACAAATTTACTTTAATCTTCTGATCATCTGAGCGAATAGAAGGGGCAATCACTGTATTTTCACTGTGTGTACACTGTGTTTTCATGTGCTTGTTCGTGTAATTACCTAATCGTCCGATGAGTGGCAACCTGCGAACTGCGTCTGCTATCTAGAGAATTGCCTCAGATGGGCCAACGGTTCCACACCGTACCGCCATAAAAAGTGCTGGCCTGCTTTAATGGTGCTGTCAGCGAGCCCCCTCGTGTCGACTTGCGTTTAAGCCTGATCACACCAATTCCGCTCCCCCGGACAGGAGCGCAGAGCGGTGGCGAATATATAATGACTCCCACCGCTCCGGAGGCTGGGGGGAAGGAAGGGCGGAGAATAGGGAACGCCAGCAGCTGCAACAGAGAGGACTCAATGCCCATCAATCTACCCCGCGGAGCACAAGATGGCTGCCTCATCAATCGGGAAGGGTCCGCGAGTGAGCCTATCTCTCTCTTTTCTCTCTCTTCCCCTGTGTACCTTTCACTATTCCATTCCCACTCCCTCCCGTCTTTCTGCTTCTCAGAAATTCTCTCTTCGTCCTCCCATCAACATTGAAATTCAGGTCATACGTGTGGATCAATGTTACATCACTCAGTGGGTTTAACTATCCAGACGGCCCCAGGACTTATAGAATGGAGGAACAGACCATTCTGGTGGATACTTACTTATTCTGTAGTTAAAGACCCCAATTAAAAGATGATTGACTGGCCGATGCTTAATATGCCGAATATAAAGAAGGACAAGAAATTAATGCTAAGTTCTACTTGCCTATATGTATGCCAACAGGTATTTTATATCATTCCACATTTCTAGATTAAATTTCCCTTTAAATCTAATAGATAATCCTGCGCCAATCAATCCAAATCCAGAAATCATGCAAAAAATTGTTTACCCATAACTCATCAGCAATATACCCAGTAACCGTCGTAATGTATGCTCTCTGGAGATTAATTCTGCATTCCTTCTTTATAGACTGTGCTATAATATGATTTAACCTGTAGATACACTAGGGACATGTGATTCTGGAATTAAACAAACAAAATAAGTGTCAGATTATGACCCAAATATCAAGAATTGTCTGCCCACGATTCATATGGAATGTCTCTATTTATGTTTATTGTCATTACAGTTTTGGTCCATTGAGAAGAGGTAGCTTTGCACAGGACAGTGCAGAGGATTTTGGGATAGGAGAGGGGGAAGCCTGGTCTGCTAAACCCACCAACACCCGGCGACTGCCTGCCCTCTGTTCTCCGCCAGACTGCGCAGGCTTGATATACGAGTGCCATCACGGGAAATAATGGTTTGTCCGAGGTAATCTTTTATTTGCCGCTACAAGGCCGAATGAAAAGAGCAGGCTGGAGCAGGGCTGTCGCCCGTTCCATTTCAGAAACGGGGGGGTGGGGGGGTTGAGCAATCAGAGAGCGGGCAGAGCTACAGCCTTACTCTTCCTGAGACCTCTTCTTAGACCATATCAGCCTTACTCTTCCTGAGACCTCTTCTTAGACCATATCAGCCTTACTCTTCCTGAGACCTCTTCTTAGACCATATCAGTGAAGACTATGGAGAGAACGTCTTACATTGCTGTGCAAATGAACATGTCTATTACTGAAGAACGACACTACACATAATTTGAAAGCCTATCACTGGGTAACACTGACTGATTCACATAAATGTGTCAAAGAGGTATTCATGGCAAGGGTGGACAGATTGAAAAATTAATTTCAGTTCAAGCAATATGTCAATTTCAAAAGCTGTCATCAGAATATAAACAAACAAAAAACAATTAACGTGAAATTATTTTTAGCCATATCTAGATTACTAACTCAATTACCCAAAACTTAACAAAAAAAATAAACACCACAATTCAGGTGATGCTTTTTTTTTTTAAAGGATAGGTACTTTACTACACTGAGCAGCAAGACAACTGTTACTGGAGAAATAACCATGAAACCACTCACAGCCATCTGGACATAGGCTACGCCGTACAGCCAATCACACAATTATCGCACTACCACAAAACAATTCTGATAAAATATTGATACAGCGGTCCAGAGAGTGGCGAGCATCGGGGTCTCCATCAAACAAAATGCGCCCAATTAACGGCGAGCAGAACGGCGCTAACGACACGAGACAAGCGGTGCGGCAGAGCGTGACGGACATCCGCCACCGCCACCGCCACCGCGCGCCAAGCCCGGCCGCCGCGGAGACCGGAGCCAGCGCGGACTTGGACGGCCGTCGGGCCGCGTCTTCCAAGCCGCGACGGCGGCCGTGGCAAATGATTTGGAAGCTGAAGGAGCCTGGCAGCACTTGAAGGCGAACGGTGATGGTCAGTCCTCTTGGCAGCGTCCAGCCGCCCCGGCAGCCTTTCCCATGTGAGCAGGTGGCAGGAGCCCGTGCCAGCACCGCAGGCTTGGACCCAAGATGGAACACCTATGGTCCCGTTCAGCCCCATGACCTTGAGCTGCTCAATGCAGACGGGCAGACTCCATCTTTGTTCAGCGCTATGGGGGGGGTGCGGTCCAGACAGCATTGCTCTCTCTCCAGTTCTCCGTCACTGCTGTATTAGCTAAGTTATCAACAATTAATTAAGTACATCACAGGGAAACTCTGATAAGGACCACTATGTGCAATCAAGCAGGTTCCCCCCAGAACGATAATTCTGGCTTAAACCCCGCCAGTACCGTTCGGCCCATGAACCTCAGCAATCAACGGGATAATAAAGCAACAGTCAGGAGGGGCGACCGCTCAAGTCCTCGTCCTGAATGACTGCTGATTAGCCGCTTAACGTGATGTCATCACACCTGTAATTTTACGGACCGATCGGCTTGCGGAGTCTGTTAAGGAGAGTGAACGCGGCCTCCATTGGGGATGAAAGGCTCGTTATCGCCGCACGCGGTTGGATGGCGGTGCGATTTCTCAGACTCAGGGCCAAGGATAGTTAATAAGCGGGCCTTTTCACGACGCGCCAGAGCAAGGGAGCCCAGCCATATTCGACAATGTGACAAAGCTGGCCTGTCTAACTTTGCCACGGCTCCGCCTGAGAGCTCCAGCCGGACTTTCTCTCGCCATCGAGTCGTTGCGCGACAAAATAAACACGTTTTCGGACGTGGCTGCCCCCTCTGCTTTTGTCAGAAGAGAACACTCCTCCTTTTCTCCTCACAAGGGGCACAACTCATTACTGAGATAGGGTCAGGGCTTGAACCAGCCTTATCTTCCTTTAAGGCAAGATGCAGATACCACAAAAAAGCACGTGGCAATCCCCTAATTGTTATGTATGAAGCTTTCTACACAAGAGGTCTCTCAAAGAGGCAATCTATGGCTTCCTCGGTGTTGGTGAATTTAACAGCCACCCACGGTGGTCTAACTCTACACTTCAATTCCCATAGTTCCTCACGACATTCCGATTGCCAGCTTGGACTCCTTTTTTTCGGTCACTTTACCACTTGTACTTTCATCCATCGTTGTTAAGTTACTGTAAACAAAGACAGCTGTGCTCGAACTCCTGCTCCTCTTGTGTTTATGCCGCTCAAACTGTCCTGCGTTACTGCCGCAAGTCCATGTCATGCAAACTACGCATCTCTGCACTCACAACACTCCTTTCTTCTCCAGGCTTCCGTGGTTCCCCTGCATACATTTCCATACAGGCGGGAGTGGCGGCTCCTCCACTTAACTTAAAATTCTAATGTATGGAAATGATATTAAACAATGCGAATGGATTGAATGTTCATTGCTAGAGAAATGCCAGTGGGATTATGTCTCAAATATGGTATTTGTTCAAACGACAAAAAAATAATAGCTTGGCACTTTAAGGTTGACATTTCCAATTAATGAATGGTTCTCAGTGATGCACAATCACAGTGATGGGTTGATCCATACTTTGGATCTCATTCTGCTGCTGAGCTCTTTAAACCGTTGATACACTTTTTGGACAGGGAAACACAATCCCTGCTCATGATTATTCCATCCTGTCCTCTTCAATCTACCAGTGAAATCACATAGGCGTGGAAACAAAACCCAGCTCCATATTCACTATCTGACTCTTTGGACCTGCTCCAGTCTTCCTGGTCTGTGAAAAATGGCTTCTGTTGACTTCAGGCAGAACAGCAGCCCCTGTGTCACAGTGGGTAGGTTCAGGCAGAACAGCAGCCGCTGCGTCACAGTGGGTAGGTTCTCACAGCAAATGAAAAATGAAAACAAAACAAATGGGTGTGTGGAAAATACCTTTGCATGTTTGGAAAAACAAAAAGAAAGAACCACGCAGCGACCCTTGCACAGCCGAAGAGCTGTATCTCCCGGTTGTGACTGTTCACCTTATCTCCACCTCTTTCATACGGCTGAATCATACTGTGTGTTTTTCATCACTCCTGTATCTCACCGTGTTTATGTTATAGCATGGCTCCCAAAGGGTTGATTTAACTGCGATACTGCGCTTGGCAGTATGGGCTGTATCCGTGGCCGGGAACGATTCTCCGATGTCCTCTGTCTTTAAATTATGGATGTGTATTGTAGTTGCATTGGCATATGATGCCGATAAACTGGTAATGAGCAGCATCTGTACACAGGAATAACTTTCGGCGGGTACGTTTCCCAGCGACCTTCAGCCGGCGGCTGTCCGACTGAGATGCTGGTTTGATTGCCTTTGTACATCTCGCCTCCGTTTTTAAATAAAAACCCAACTCACGTTTCCCGCACAGGCTTGCCAACATGATGTCATTTCTTGCCACTCTTCAACAAAAATGCCAATCACACTCAGGGAAGCACATGCCCAATCAGAAGTCATCAAGGCTGAACTATCTATAATGGCGTTCTGCGGCTTTACGTCATTCTTAGTTTTATACCCGGAAAGCGACGTTATGATAATCCGAAGCATAACATCGGTGCACTGAGACAGTATACAGCATGGGTGCAAAGCAAGGGCCGATCCGCTTCAGGATTTTGTGCCAACTTCTGCTCTTGATTATTTAATTAGCTAGATAATATCTTGATCAGACATTTGTATATGCACCAGCTACAGCTGCAGACTGTTAGTGTATCCTAAAGATTTTACGGTGCACAAGTACAGGGGTGAACCAGCATCATTTATAGAGCGGTCAGAAAAACAAATGAAGGTAATTGGTTGGAACAAAAACCAGCTCTCAGACCGGCCCTCCAGGAGTTGTGCTCCCCGGTATACAATAAGGAGGCGGTGAACAACGAAGCAGGTTACATTACGTTACATTAATGGCATTTGGCAGACGCTCTTATCCAGAGCAAAGTACAGTTGATTAGACTAAGCAGGAGACAATCCTCCCCTGGGGCAATGCAGGGTTAAGGGCCTTGCTCAAGAGCCCAACGGCTCTGCGGCTTATTCTTATTGCGGCTACACAGGGGATCGAACCACCAACCTTGCAGGTCCCAATCATGTAACTTAACCACTACGCTACCAGCCACCCAGGTTCTTACTATTTTTCCAAATGCTTGTGCTTAGACTATTACTGTTCCTTGTTGATTGACATTGTGTGGGGGTGTGTGTGCCGGCGTGCGATGCGAGTGTGTTTCTGATTACTAAATGCACACCTTTCGTCCTTTAGTCTCCCGTTATTAAAAAGTGATTGCACATTCCGGGGACCAGTGGGAATCCACGCCTTTCCCACATCAAGCTTAACCTCTGTTCTCACAGGTCACTACTGGGTCTGACAGGCAGGGTCAGCACCAATCACACGGCTACAGGGAGTGTGTTTTAGACACACAGCTAGGTATGAGAGCCTTTAGTATGTCGAGAGTGGTGTGGCATTTGGTGAATAATTACATACTGAACCGCTTTACAGATGCATACAGAAATAAGTGCTATTGCTGTATATTTAGCTTTTATTGTCAATGCATTAATACCATACATACTATAAAAGAATAGACTATGTGTGTGTGGAATAACATTGGTGCACTAAAAGAGTAAGACATTCTGGTGCAAAATGGCTCGCTATAGATTATATAGATTCAGCGCTATATACATAATAATCCATCCATCTATATAAATTAAAAGCTCATTAAGCTCTTACACACTACTTCCACATCAATTGAACAGCTTGATAAAAATATTGCATCCCTACAGTATGAAAATACATATATGTGAAATTTTCTTATGATCAAGTTGTGTTGACTGGCAATCTGGTGTTCAAATTTATGAGCAATGATAGATGATCCAATTATTTTTGACAAAACAGAATACGAATTCTTGATAAACAGCTCTATAATTATTAAGACCAGCGCGCACAGGGATACAGTAGGCAGCCAGGAGAAAACAAAGACAATGACTGGATTTATTTGGGGAAAGAGAGAGAGAATGACACAGTCCTGTACAGCCATTTCTGAATACATAAATTCTCTCCCATCCACTGACAGTCTAGGTGACACTCCAGCAGATGAATTGTGTGAAAGACCGCACTAAGAGCAACACAGCCATCTTGTCCGTGTTACTTGTCAGTACGGAGTCGCGTTTGCATCGCGTACCGCAAGCCAGTTTGAAGGGCGCAGAGAATATTTGTGCAAATAATCACCCAGCTCAGAATCCTTCCCAAAATCCCAGGAAATCTTAATGCCTTAGCAACTGAACCCCAATCTCCAAAACCCTCTTGCAGCCTTGACAGTCTACAACGGCAATCCGATATGACTCAAAGGCTACTCGGGGACGTCTGAGGAGATCAGCGGAGCTTACAGATTAGGCTTTTTTAATGTTTCAGCAGCGAGATGAAATGCAGTGCGGCTGCCACAATGCCGCGCTACCGCGATTCGATCCCGTGTTTGTGACAACAAATGTCTGCCCTTTCCCCAGTCTTCAGAGGAAGAGAGCGGCTCAGGAAGATTCACCTTCCGATATAAAAGTAGTGACATCAAATCAAAAAAGACTGCACGTGCATCAATAAGCTACAAATGTCTGATAAAAGCAGACCCTTTTGTTCCATCTCGGCTCACCATTTGCACGTGACCTAGAAAGAATTGTATAATAATGTGTCCAGTTCAGTCTTAAAGGATCGCAAGGTTTTATTTGCCAACAAACCCTGCCAGAGCAAGCTACGGATGTGTCACCTCCTCAATGAGGTATTTACTAATGCTTGTGCCATTAAACCTACAGTACATTGCAGTAGGCAGGCTTACTTGCTGTTATTAGGGTAGCTGCAGACTATACTTACAGGAATGTTGTCTATAAAAAAACACTTTTATAGCAAGACAAAGAAAAGCTGCTGCCTAATGAATACCTATGCTTACAATCAAACAATGAAATGTATAATAAAAATAAACTGCAAACCAACTGGAATGTACACCCACATCCTTGTGCAGCAAAAAAGAGACTATAACCTATATTGTCCTCTATTAATTAATTTATTAGCTACACATGCCAATACACACAAAATGACAGAGCTTATGGGGTCAGACTGCCCATATGCTTGTGATTGCTGCTGCAGTGTGTATTTCACCATTGAAAACCATCCCAAAAACCCCAATAACTCACTACAAAGGGAAGGATAAAAGAAAGAGATGAGAACCCCTTTTATAGGCATTCCAAGGCGCTTACAGCACCATCGTGCTGCAAGGCGGCGGTTCTGTATGGAAACCCATCGAGGGCTGGTGATCAGACCCGCGTTCGTTAGGCGTGACGACGCCGGGCGCTAACACCGCTGACTCGGCCAGAGACCACACAATCGGGTGCACGCGTTTCGAGCAACGGTCGCAGCGTGTTTATCCGCAGATCAGGACTGTCGCCAACCGCTAGCACCGACGACTGGAGAGCGCCGCGGCCAAAGACCACACGATGGCGTCGACATGTTTCCAGCGGCGGACGCGGCGTGTTTATCCGCGGATCGGGAGTGCGGCGCCAGTGTGCTGCGGGGGAATTCACCGCGAGCATCCGGTAGTCAGACCGTCAAAGAACCGCTCGTTTCAGAGAGGCAGACTCTGGGAGACAGAACCTAATTAATATTGTTCTTTCCCTGATGTGCTTGAGTGCCGTGATAGCAGACAGCCCTTGGTGTCAATTCATCTTCATCGCCAGCAATGCAAAACACACAGCCGGGCCCTCTCCCCTCAGCTTGCACCGTAGGCTAACACCTTGGTGCCGCCGACACTGAGGCCTGTCTGTACTTTCTCTTTGTCTTTTTGTCCTTGTAGTGTATTGATTACAGAATTAAATCCAGAATCAAACTGTAACGTTTAATGCATTTATGAACTGAGAGGTGGCCTGCTCAGTATAAGGCAATTCGATAAAACGTTCAGGTTTTTACCTGGGTTTAAACCAGGGGAGCACAACTCCGGTCCTGGAGGGCCGGTCTGCGTACTGGTTTTTGTTCCAACCAATTGTTTTTCACATGCTGACAGCTCTATAAGTGACCCTGGTTTAAGCCTGTACTTGAGCACAGTAACATCATTAGGATACACTTGCAGTCTGCTGCTGTAGCCGGTACTCCACATGTCAGATAAGATATGATTGAGTCAATTAAATAATTACGGCCAGAAGTTGGCACAAAATCCTGAAACGGATCGGCCCTTGTTGTGCACCCCTGGTTTAAACGCAGTGGCTCTGAAAAGGATGGGATATTAGCCTCGATGTGAGGTATAGACGGTTGGAGTGCTTACAGTAGGATGCGCTGCCCTTGGCCTCTGCAGTGCTCTGATATACGAGCACTGTCAGCCCTGCTTTGATTGATTATCGATCGCAATAAGCCACTCTTTTCCATGTGGAAATGCGATGTCATTTCTTTGTCGAGGTTTTTCGATGAGAAGTTTTTGCAACTCGGTGCTGCTGATAGGGTCTGCGTCAGGTAGCTCTCCTAGCTGAGAGATAGAGGCCCTGACCAGTTCCTTAGCCCTGGGGTACGGGGTGGTTCACTGCAATAAAATAATCAGTGGTTTGCAAAATGACATTTTTTTATTTCTTTTTTTACACCTAACGACGGATTACCTGCTGAATCGGTTTCACCCAGGTGTCTGCATGCGGTGAGATTAATCAGAGAAACTGACGGCTGTTGAAACCGCCTTAAAGGGGGCTGTCTTCAGGATGATGGCACAGGACAAACGATTGGATCAATCGAGTCACATGTCAGCAAAAAGGATGATTTTTCTTTTCTGCACGTGGCTGACATAAAAATGTGTTCCTTGATGCCGCACAAGGGCAGTAAACCACATCCCTTTTAAATGCCATTAGCAGCCAGCGCACCTTGAGCGTTCTCCGTCCACAGAAGCACGCCGCTGAATTTTAATAAGCAGAAGGAGGAGGGGAGATCAGCAGAATGCAAATGGCCGCCGCTACTGTGCGCCATAAAGACTTGAGGGAGAGAGGGAAAAGGAGCCGGGGAAGAGCCGGGGCCGTAATGACGGTGTAATCACATTCCTCACCCTGCCGGGGAATTCCACGGGGAGAACATCGTACCCTAAACTACAGGAACCGAGGGCCTTTGACACGCCGCGCTGTTCTTTCAGTGGCTTTTAATCTTCTCCTGCCTTCAAGCCTTCAGTTTAATCAACAACCCCGGGTCATTGCGGGCCAAAGGTGACAGTTGACACTTAACTGCTACACTTTGAAATAAAAAAGGAGTAAAAAAATAAAACACAACACAAAAAAACAAGGGAGAGCCAGAAAAAGAAAGTTTGGCATCGATAACTCACTTCTGTCTTGATGCCATATAGAAATACATTAACCGGCAAGACTGAAGATTAATCCCTAGTGTCAGAGCTAAGGGCTTAAAGGGTTTTTGTTCTCAAACGGCTGGCAGAGAGGGTTCCACTATCAAACTGAACAGTCTAAATGGCTCTGTTTTAGCTAGGGCCCCAAGGCGAACTGGGATTGAAATAGCCATTTCTCTGTTCTGATGCATGTGACATGAACATTTCTTAGACCAAGTTTGAATGGCCTATTGCTTAGATGATGTTTGTATTGCACAGGATGATGAAAAACGAACAGGAAACAGGAAATATTATACATCTGCAAGTGTGGAGTGATGAGCAACTCTTTCTAAACACTGACTCAACATGGTATACAGAATGACAGAACAGCATTCCCATCAGGACAAATATGGCTGATTTGCATAAATAAGATCAATACTGATATGTTGGATGAAATATGATGGCAATAATTTTTCAAAACAGCACAGTTGTACTATAATTTCAGTATTTCCCGATCAGTGGTTCCCAACCTCGATCCTTCAGGGGCCCCTGTGTATACTGGTTTTTGTTCCAACCACTGATTTTGCTGCAATCCCTGAATTTATAATAAATATAATTTTTTTCTTAATTGGGTACATTTCATGTTTAGAGGGAATATTTACTTTCTTAAGCCACATTGTGTCCGAAATAGCTAAGCATTCCATGAAGAACAGAATGACATTCATGTTGCGCTTATTATGATACATTGCAAACAATTAAATAAAACAGGTTAAATTATTTAACTGATGAAATTAAAGACAGGGTAGACTCAATAGGCTCCTAATTGGTGAAAGTGAGGACACATGGCCACTAAAACAAAGAATTTGGTAGATACTGAATAATTCAAAGACAAAGTCCTTAATAACCAGCCAAACCTGGATTGGGAACAAACTGAATCATGTGTTGCAAAATGCAATTTGCTTATTTATTCACCTAATTTGATCAGTTTACACATTTTGTTGCCATATTTCTGTATTTGCTTGCAATATAGCACAGTATGAACACAGGTTTTATTCTTCCTGACATACATAGCTATTTCTGACAGAATATAGCTTAAGAGGTTAATAATTCCTTGAAACATGAAAAGCACCTGCATACCACTAATGTAATGTGTGGCTATTTGCGTTATTGTCACCTTCCTGTCAACTTTGACCAGTCTGGCCCTTCTCCTCTGACCTCTCTCATTAACAACGCATTTCCGCCCACACAACTGCTGCTCACTAGATGTTTTTTGTTTTTCGCACCATTCTGAGTAAACTCCAGAGACTTTTGTATGTGAAAATCCCAGCTGATCAGCAGTTACAGAAATACTCAAACCAGTCCGTCTGATACCAACAATCATTCCACGATCGAAATCACTGAGATCACATTTTCCCCATTCTGATGGTTGATTTGAACATTAACTAATGCTCCTGACCTGATCTGTATGCATTGCACTGCTGCCACACAATTGGTTGATTAGATAATCGCATGAATAAGTAGGGGTACAGTTCTTCCTAATAAAGTGCTAGGTGAGTGTATGTCTTTGTCCCAAACATTATGCAGCTCTCTAACACAGACGCAATTTATATGTCTATGCTGTTGCTATGGTGTGGAAGTATTGAGTCCCCTTAGTCATTTGTGGAATTGTAGGTTTGGTTTTGCTGGCTTTTACTGCAGTGTGTGCATTAATGGCTCAGGCAATGGCTTTGCACAATGAGAATGACGTGGTTTTGTAGGTTAATACTGACAGAACTGCTATGGGTCTGACACCTCACAAACCATTCATCCGCTATTATCTCCCCCAGATGTGGTAATCGCTGACTAATCCCTGGCCCTCACACACTAATTAACGAGCAAAAATTATATAGTCCAACAACTGATTGTGACCCCCACACACATCATAGATTGAACTTGCAATGTGAAAACCTGATTTTTTGGGACCAGGTACTGATTGGCTCAGAGATTTCCTAAAGGTTTACCTTGTATAATTAATTTCCCCTCAATCATGATCCTACAGGCCTTGCCGGAGAGAATCGTCCACAAAATCTGGTGCAGCCACCACGATTAACATGAATACTTTTGTTCAACTGCTCCCATCGACCCCATGCTCAATGGGGATGAGGTCAGATGGTTCTGAATTGCACTCCTAGTTCTTTTTGATCCTCGAGCAGTTCTTTTGAAAGCTTTGAATGACTTTAATTTGTTTGAATTTCTTTCAACATCCTGAAATGTTTGGTTTATTTCAGGCTTACATGAAAAAAAAACATCTCGATGTGATCTCAGACTTTGGAGCCCACTGTAACATAATTGTTCAAAGTGCATACCTATAACCAGGGATAAGTTTGCTGAAAGACCCAAGAGAAGTACAATTTCAACTGCTACCTATACAACAAAGATAAGGACCAGGGCCAATTTAAATTTTTTATTTATTTATTTATTTTTCAACAAACAAATAAATAAACAAACAACAAAGCAAAAGTGACCAAACTTAACTATCCAAACACTGGGGGAGCCGCGGTGGTGCAACAGGCTAAGATGCAGCAGACTTGCGGTTGCAGTTTGCTGCAGTTGCACACCGGGGACCGGGGTTCGATTCTTGGTCCTGCCAAAAGCCAAGTTTGGCCGGCTCATGTGGAGCAGCAATAATTGGCTCGCTGCTCCAGAGGGAGGGGCTTGGCAGGGTTAGTAGATCGCTGCATGAAACAAGCACCTCGGGCGCCTCGGAATCATGGTTACAGCTTGGGAGGTGAGACGGCTTGAAGAAGGTGTGTCGCTCTCCCGTTGGCCGCCGAGGGACGCGGTGTATCTAATACTGGCTCTAATTGAATCAGACGGGGTCCAATTGGCTACCAAATTAGGAGAAAAAATCGGATAAAAATAATTAAAAAAAAACAAAAAACTATCCAAACACTGCTTACCTAGCCAACTAAAAATACCGATACAGAAAGAAAGAGGTGCGTCTTCAGTTTGCGCTTGAAGGTGGGGAGAGATTCTACAGTTCTGACCTCAACGGGGAGTTCATTCCACCACCGTGGAGCCAGAACAGACAGTAGTCGTGAGCGTGAGGTGGAGGTTCGGAGAGGGGGAGGTGTCAAGCGGCCTGTGGAGGCTGAACGAAGAGGTCTGGCAGGGGTGTAGGGTCTGATGATTTTTTGTAGATAAGCTGGGGAAGACCCCTTAACTGCTTGGAAGGCTAGCACCAATGTTTTGAATTTGATGCGATGACAGGCAGCCAGTGGAGGGAAGTAAGCAGGGGGGTGACGTGAGAGTATTTGGGAAGGTTGAAGACCAGACGAGCTGCTGCATTCTGGATAAGTTGGAGGGGTCTGATGGTGGACGCTGGGAGGCCAGCCAAGAGGGAATTGCAGTAGTCCAGGCGGGACAAAACCATCGCTTGGACCAGGAGCTGGGTTGAGTAGGGGGTGAGAAAGGGACGGATTCTCCGTATGTTGTATAGTTCCAGTTTAAAAAGTGGTTTTATCTGCCAATGATTGGGTGACACAAAGAATAATGTAATCCTTAATGATCAACTTCACTTTCTAACAGAAATATGTGTATTTTCTACACCATATCTTCACTGGTTACAAAAGCTCTTTGAATTTCATGGTTTCCTAAATGTTGCTCATGGCTTGATATTGTTTTTTTTATTTCAGACCAAAAACATGCGTTTCTGTCCTTTCAAATTATTTATTGTTCTCATGGCAAAGGTGTTAAACACACAATTGGGAATCTTGTCATTTCTATTACGATATCATTTGCCTATTATAATATTAGGTTTAGCTTGGGAAAGCTTTTCACACTAGGTGACTAGGTTACACATATAAAAGGTTGTATCCATCGTAAATGCTTTTTAAATCTACTGCAGGAATATGATGGAGACTATGTCTTAACTATGTAATTTGGCTAACAACACAGACCACTGGTTAATGGTGTACAAATTACCATAAACCTGTATAATTAAGTGCCCTATGAATGATGGGAAAGGTCTGTGAAACTAATCTATGAAAATGCTTGAGAACTACTCTCTGATGAAGATATTTATGTGGATTTCAATCCTTGATTAGGCAGCTGATGAGTCCCATCAGGTTCTCTCAACATGTAGGCAAGCACTTACTGTACAGTGTGTGGACTTACGTACAAGGACGTCCACAGCCTCTCTCACGCACACACACACACACACACACACACAAATGCACACATACGTACACATGCACACAAGCAGGCACACATGCACACACACAAACAAGCACACATACGCACACATGCACACAAGCAGACACGCATGCACACACACTTACAGATAAACATTCTCAAATATGAGCTCCAAATAAATTCTTAATTGCAGTGAGAGTATTAGTGGCAGCAGTAGTGGTGGTATTTATTTTGAAATATATATTTTACAACATTATACGTTACCTATAAACTCTCTCATACCATCCAACTTAAAGATCAGAAGACATGAAAGAAGATTCTCCTGCGTCTCTGTGTGTCTCTCTTTTGAGACTGAATCTCCTGATCAGTCACAAAAGAACTGACATCAGATCAAAACCTTTTAAAAAAACAAAATCCACAGGGGTGCCGTCAGTCCAGGACGACTGTCATGGCGGTGTATACTGCGTCTCTTTCTTCTTATTTATAAGATGTGCTGCCGTAGCATGGCACACTGGGGTGTTTCCATATTCCACTCAGACCTCTCTTATGTGCCATACATATTTATCATATCTGTCTGCTCCCTAAACCATCTCCTTTTCTGCGATCTTCCCTGGGGCTTCCACCCCCCCCCCTACCCCCCACCACCCTCACAGGCGGATCCAGCCCAGACGCTTCCTGTTCCCAGCAGGAAGCCACCGGGAGGCCATGACGTATTGCCCTGGCCCCTCTGACCTGCCTATTCATCTACATTTCTGTGCTTTTGACTGCTTTCTTCTTTAATCAGTTAATCTAACACCCCGGACTATAATTCGCCCCAGCCACTATGATTATTCCCCAGCAGATTCTCCATTACCTCCCTATTACTGCATAACCTGATTTTAATTGCTAACACCGGGCCGACCCACAAATGATGCTGCCTGTCTGGTTTACAACCTCCTGAAATATTCCCACATCGCCTCCCCTCTCACTGCCTCTGCACCGGTTATCCGTAGCTGCTGGCGTGAATTTTAAGACCCTGGTGCTAGCCCAGACAGCCGAGGGAACTGCACCCTCATACCTTCCGAATATCAGGTCGCACCCACGAGCCGGGCACTGTCCTTTTCAGTTTGCTGTCTCTTCTGGCCTTTCGGCGAAGGACTGAACTTCCCTCAGTGGCTAAAAGAGCAAAGATGTGGACCATTTTCTGACACAGATCCTCTCTAACACCTGCTTAGCTCTAACACCTGATTAGGGGGAAGTTATTTTTTCTGTTGTCCGGGCCTGTGTTTATTTGCTGTTCTATGTATAATATTGTTTGGTCTTGGTTGTATAAACATAGTATATATATGTACTATATAGTTTCATGTCCAACAGGCCGGTTGACAGGTGTGTTTGCACGTTTCGCATTACACGCCTCTCTTTGGGACTGTACTTTGCCCGCTGCACTGCGTCCAGCGACCTTTGCATTTGTGTTCATATTAAGTCCCTCAAGAGTGTCGGCTAAATGCTTTCATCCCACAATGATGGCAACTTTCTGGCAACTTTTTTATTTATTTTTTATTTCTTGCTACTGAGGAGTATGTTTCTAGCC